>NC_079302.1:18961838-19076838 GCF_023638135.1 Falco biarmicus | reverse complement strand
CCGCTCTGCCCGCGCTTTCCCTCCACGACTGATCCCGGAGCTGTTCTCCGCACCTCCTGCTCGCCCTTACTTACTTTTAACAAATCACTACAAGGCCGTGGAGCAATCAATAGCTCTGAACGATCGCGTTTGACCTGCTTAAGGAGAGGAAAGAGCAATAACGCCAGCGCCGGCCCCTTCTATTTCTTTTTTTTTCGCACGGTCCGGGCGCCGCGTCCCAGCACGGGGCCGGCTGGGGCACACGGGGCTGCGGAGGGAACCCCCGCGCCCCGCTCCAGCCGAGCCCGCCCCCCGCGCCCCCCGACGGCTCCAGCTGCGCGACCGCTCAGCGCTGCGCCGGGGCCACAACTTCTCCACCCCGGCGGCCGGGGCTGGGCCTGCCCCGGCAGCGCTGCGCACCGGCGCGGGTGGCGGGGGGGCTCACCGCCCCCAAAGGCAACGGGGCTGCACCGGGCTCCCGCTCTGAACGGGGGCTGCACCGGGCTCCCGCTCTGCCTGGCCTAAATCCAAGCGCCCCCCGGGTCTGTTCCCCTTCTCCGGGCTTGCACCGACACCCTGAGGAGGGGTCCCGGGAGCGGGGGTGCGTACAGTGCCACGCCACGTACTCCCCCCTCCCCCTCCCCATCTCCGGTCCCTTCGCCTTGCCGGGGCGCCGATCTCCCGCCGTCCGCGGCCCCCTGGTCAGTGGAAAGCGGCTCTGCCCCCCGGCGAGCAGCCGCCCGCCCCCCCCCCCCCGAGCCATCCCACACTCCCCCCATCACCCACCGCCAGCCGCACCTCCGCCACCCCGGGCCCTGTGTACTGGTCGGGTTTCAGGGCTGCGCCAGGAGGGCAGGAACCCACCCACCGCTGGGGCGGCCGTCGGGGTCTCCCCCTGCCCCCGCCGACGTGGGGTCTCCTGCCGGGAAAGGAGCCGCGCTTTCTGCCTGGGGGCTCTCTCCAGCCATGGGCCCCGGCACACACCACTCTGGCACACTGCGCTTAGCCCGGGCTGCACTGAGAGGTGTTCCCTGCTCTTCTGGGGAGAACCCTTTCCTTTTTTCCTTTTTGCTCTTCCTCCTCCCCATATTGGAGGAAACGTTTAAAAATTGTCTAAAAAAAACCCCAAACCAACCAAAGAACTTAGAAAAATGTCACAATCCTAGGTGTCCCCAGCCACAGGCCGGCTGCCCGCCTTGCCTTCCCGTGCCTGCCCACAGCCCCCTCACCCGCACACACCGGCAACTCCAGCTGCCTCGCATCCCCCGGTGCTTATTATTGCTCTCCCGACGCCGGTACCTCCCCCCGGTACGGCACTGCGGAGCTGCCGGTCTCCGGGCAGTGAGCGCCCGTGAGCCGCTACGGGCTCCGCTCTGGGCTTGGCCACGGGGTTCCACCTTTCCCACCCCTAACGGAGGTGTTATCCCGGTGACCGGCCCCGCGTCCTGGCTGGAGGCCAGAACCGCTATAGGAAATCATTGCGTGGCACCGGCCGGGTAATGATGGCAAGCTGTAAAAACCGGCCATGGAAAAACCAGCGGCCAGCCAGGGCCAAAGGCCGCCGGTACCGGGAGCTCTGGCGGTGCCTCCGCCCGCGCCCCGCAGCCTGGCCCTGCCCCGCTCGCTCCCCCAGAGCACCGCGGAGCCCCTCGGGGCCGGAGGGCAGGGCCCGGGCGCCGGGGACTTCGCAAAAGCGCGTTTCCTTCGCTAAGTGCTAACACCATCTGCTTATCTGCGAAACGGAGCACGCTGGGGTTTCTGCTGCCCGCCCTAAAGGAGTTTTTTGCAGCTCAGCTCCGTCGTGGCCAGGAGTCGAGGGCAAAGCCCCCACCCCCTCCCCGGGCCGGACACTCCGGCGGGGCTCCCCTCAAACCCGCTCCCTGCAGTTTTATCCGACGTTATTGCAGATCCAGGCTCTTCCACCAAACAACAGATGCAGCCTCTAATGCAAATATTGCCATTTCCCTGCTGAATTAGCCTTGTCACTTAGCCCAGAAGCTGGCAGCGTTAAGCCAGCTTGCATTTTAATTTGGCCCTGAAGTTACTTATTTCATTATTGATCAAACATAATGCTGAATCAATGTTCATCTTGTTACCTGGGCCATTTCCATGTAATACAGTGATAGCACTGCCTGGAGTTACTCATTCCCATCCCAAAGTGACTTTACCATAAAATCAATGCTTGTTTGTTACTGATATAAGGCTGCATCCGCGGGATGAAGAGCAAATAAAGCAGTTGCGCCATCGCGATCCTAAAGTTTGGACGGAATTATGTACGTGAATAAGACTTTGATATTTAAATGCATTTTATCGGCATCAAAATCATCCTACCCGGGCCGACGGGACAGAAAATCTCAGGCTGCAAGATGACGGGCTTTGATACTGTAGGTGTTGCCATTTGTAAACGCTACCTGGGACCTAATGGGGGAATCGTTTCTGAACCAGGGTATCATTACACAGCAGATGTGGGCTGTAAGCTCTTCCGGGCAGGGACTGCTTTGGAAAAATAGTAATTAATACAATAGTAATTAATGATTGTGTCACAAGATTAGGCTCCGCGCAGTGTTATCTTCAGTGCAGCTGCTGCTCCTTTTCTTTGCTTGTGTTTTCCCCTCCAGCTAATAAACCCAGTTACAAATTACACGAAGCTGTCCGCATCCCCGGCTCTCCCATGCGGCGGCCGGGGAGCGCTGGAGCATCTCACCCGGGAATGCCCCGCGTTGCTTCCGTGCAGGCACTGCAAGCGCCCAGGCCAGTTGCGCTTCCCTCGCAGGGCGCGCAGACACGCTCCCCACTCCCACCCCGCACTGTCCCCGTCCCGGGGGGAGGCACCCCCGGAGGGCTGGGAACGAGGGAAGCGGACCGGGGGTACCAGCCGGGGAAGCGGGAGAGCCGCCGTCCCGTCGGGGCCGTCCCACCGCGGCGGCCCCGGGGGGGCGGGTCAGTGCCCCGAGCGACGTGAGCCCCCCGCGGTGCCGGGCGGGGAGCCGGAGGCTCCACCGAGGGCGTACCGGGGAAACGGAGCAGCAGGAGGGGGATAATCTGGGTTTAAACCCGCCGAGAGAAGCTCCAGAAACCCGGGGTATCCCCGGCTCCGGCTCTCCAAGGCTGCAGCCCTCCCGCCGGGGCCGGGGCCGCGCACATCCCCGCAGCCGCGGAGGAAGGCGGGGGCTCGGCGCGGGGGGCCAGTAAGCGGCCGGGGCCGCGGGCCAGGGAAGATGCGACGGAAAAGGGCGGGGGGAAGTTTCCCACAGCCCTGCGACTTGGCGGCCCCGTCCCCGCTGCTGCCGAGGGGCGCCGGGACCGTCCCCCGGCGATGGCCGGCGTCGAAAAGCCACGCTGACACCAGCGAGGGACCGCAGCCGCTCCTTCCGACGGGCGGTGGAAAGTCTAACCGGGTGCATAAAATATATTGGCATAAAATTAGTGAATCGCACTAACAGATTGTAAATCACCTAAACGGTCAAACCGCAGATATGAATCACAAATTCCTATAAAGATTAATGTTTCCTAAGATTCACAGCAATTATGCATTTTTTGGACAAAAGCCTTCTCCCAACCTCTCATTCCTGAGCGCCGCTTTTTTTTTTCTGAAGTCTTTCCAGGTTTCGGTGGGGTTTCTAATGAACGATTTACCAAAGGAAAGGTTTTATTAACACCTCTACAAACTATAAAGTTTAAAGGGAGGGAGCGAGGGAGCAGATAGGAAGTTAGGTAACACAATATACTGACCCATTGGCAACGGTCCGAACGCAAAGCACCGAAGCACCACAATGGTGGGAAAAAGCAAAAAAACCTCGGAGAAATGAAAGGGGGGAAAAAACAACAGCCAGAGGCCAGCTTTGCCCAGGCGGGGGATGAGACTGCTGTTCAGGGCTGCCCCTGGAGCCTGAAGCATCTGCTGATGGCCCCTTACCTTTGCTTACCCCCTTGTGGTACACGGTGCAGTCTGGTCTGCTCAACGGCAGCGGCAGCAGCAGGAGGAGAACACGACAGTGAGCAGAAAGGGGACATGATTGCTCGAGGAAATAGGCTGGCAGGAGGTGTACGGGACTTCGGGTCTCTCAGGCACTATTTTTCCCTTCTCGCCTCTGTGCAGAACTGGAGATAATAGTTGGGGCTGCAGGTAACGGAGTCTGTTCTTATTCAATTTTCCTAAATGGCCTGGAGAGCACTTAAAAGCCCGGAGAGCTGCTGGCCAGCATTTTCTTATTAACTAATTTCACTTCGATCCTATTAAAGTGTATGCTTTATAACCTTCAAATGAACCTCTCCCTCTCCCTTCTAAAACAAAGCCATTACCTTTTAACGACAGAGCAAAGCTCTGAAAAATGTCGCTCCCTCCTTTCCTAACGTTACAGGACGCGGGGGGCGCAAACAGCCCCGCCGCCCCCCCGGCCCCCCCACCCCCGCGCCCCCCGCCGCCCCCCCCCCCCCCTCCCCGGGCCGGGAAGGCCCCGGTCCCCGCGCCGGCGGAGCCAAGGGGAGCCGTGGGCAGAGGGCGCTAGCAAATGGGATTGGGCAGATTTGCTTTATTTCGCTTTGGGAAAATCTCTGCAATAATGGGTTTTAAATGGATACATATATTTACCATTTCAAACGGGTTCTGCTGTTTCCTGGTAACGCTCACCACAAATGGTAATAATAAAAGATGAAGTATTTTTTCTCACCTTAGGTCATTAGATTTACAGACAAGGTACTAAATCATTTTAGCTCCCCAAACCTTGGAGGAAAGGCGCGCACGCACTCCCGGCCCCTTCTCTTCTCCTCCCCCTTCTGAAGAAACCTGCAACGGGAACGGAGACAAAACAGTCGCCGAGGATAGAGGAATGTCTCCCTTTAATAGTTTACTACTAATAATAATAATCGTAAAAAAAAGTTGACGTTGGCTGCAGAGTGCGGATTGTCAGTGGCCTCGTCCCAAAGCCTTAACATGAAGGGTCATTAATTGTGTTTTCTTTCCAAATCATATGTCACTGCAATTAACAGATTCTGATCAAGAGACTCCTTTCAGATTGATTCCATATGTGATAAGGAATGTGCAGCTTGTTATCTATCTGTCGCCTTGGAATTATGGAAAAGCTTCAAACGTGTAATTTGAAGAGTCTTTTACCCAGCGCTTTGATCTTTCCCTCTATTTTTTTAACTCTTTTTAAACTGCGGCCCTTCTCCTAATCCCACTTGTTTGTTTACCCCCCTCGCTCGGCGGCTGCGCCCCATCCCCGCGTGTGCGGCGGCCCGCCGCAGCTCCCGGCCTGGCCCGGGCCCCGAGCCCCCCCGGCCCCAGGGGAGCTGCCCGGTGCCCCAGCCCCGCCGCTGCTCCCCCGCACCTTCCCGCAGGCACCAGCCCGCGGCTCCCCAGCAGGGCTCCGCGGCACAGGGAGGCACCCCCGGGCCGGGGCCGCGTCCCCCGGTCCCCTCCGTCGCCCGTGACCTGGCGGAGAGGGGCGCGGCGGGGCGGCGGCGGCAGGAACCGAGACCGGGCGGGGGCCCGGGGCAGCGGGGCGGGCGCGGCGCTGCCCCACGGACGGTGCCGGCCCGGCACCTCCTCCGGGGGAAGCCCAGCGGCAGCCGGAGGGAGCTTTGGTTTTAGCTTGGCGACCGTGTGAGCCAGCCGGGAGAGGAGGGAGGCGAGGCTGGGGGGAGGGCGGGCGGGGGTGTGTGTGTGTTTGGGGTAATAAATCAGGAGCCGCTCTCCCAGCTTTGACAGGTCCCGGCCAGAAGACACGTGTCTGTCCGGCCGAGGAGCGCTCCGCCGCCGCGGCTCCCCCGGGGGCGGCTCCCCCCGCAGGACCAGCCGGCTCCAGCCTCCCCTCCGCATCCCCCTTCGGCTCCCGCGGGCAAAGCGGCCCCCGCTCGGCTCCGCTCTCCCCCCCAGCCCCGGCCCGCTCCTCGCCCGCGGGAGAGCGGCTTGGCCCCCGGCCCTGCTCCGCCCGCCCCGCCCGGCCCCGCGGCTCGCCCCGCAGCCGGCCGCTCCCCAGAGCCGGGCCGGCCCCGCCGCCGCCCTCCCGCACGCCGCTGCCCGCCCCTGCCGCAGCCGTGCGGCGCTTCTGGCCGCGGACATCGCTCCCACACCCCCCGCCCTGCCCCCGGGAAGATGTCTCCGCTCCTCCCTCTCTCCCCCCCACTGTTTGCTGTCTTCTCCGCTTTTTTTTTTTTTGCTTTTTTATTCCTTCCCCCCCCCGCCCCCAGCCAAGCGCTGCATCCCCGCAGATTTCTCCTCCCGTCCATTCGGTCCAGCTACGTTTCCTCTCCGTTCCTTGCCCATTAATAAACCATCGCTCACCCTCACCCTGACCTGGGTCCTGCGCACCCATAAATTTCCCTCCTCCCGTGCCTCCCTCCCGCCTGGGCCCCGCCGCTGCCCTGCGGCAGCCCCCCACGGCCCCGGGACCCCCCGCTCCCGCATTGCCCCGGCCGCTCCCCCCAGCCCTGCCCGCCCTGCCGGCGGCTCCCGCGGGGGACGAACTCCTATTGATTGTGCTGTTCATTAAAAATCACAAAATAACGCTGCCAGCTTTGACACTCCGTGCCAGACGTGCGGCCACGAAAAGACGGGTCCGGTTATGCGGGACACGCGTGTGCCCCCGAGCCCACCCGTGGCGGGGGGGGGAACAGCCCGGCTGTGACACCAGCGTGGCCAGCACGACTGCGTCAAAGGGCGACCGATTTGCCCCATTTTTCATAGTCGCCCCTTTTCTCTCCGAGGCAGGTATTTTTAAAAGTTGTGGTGCGCATCCAAACTCTCCGCCGACCCCCGCAACACCGCATCGCCCCAGCCAAGCGCTTCCCACAGAAAAGTTTAAAGTAAATCAGGACAAGGGGTCCGCTGCCTGCCTTCCTTTTGAATTAAAAAGAAATAAACTTATAACTGAATTTAATATTGTTATCTCCCTTGCATTATACTATCAAAAGCAGCAACGTCGAATGGAAGAAAATAAATTCCTCCAACCCAGAGTTGTTTTTGCACTAGATTAGCAGATAGGAAATGCTATAAAGATGAACTTAATACGATTAGAGATGTTTCCTACAGATTTTCATATATTGATTCAGGGAATTTTAATTCTGGGGCTTGCTTTGCTATAATCCGCATTTATTACAAGCTGATATAGTTTTATTATAGCAAGCTATCAAGGTCGATTCCTTTAGCTGCATAATCTGACATGAATTTCATTTTTAAAGAAATGTAGTTATAAAAATCCATACTGTGGGCACAGTGGTTATATTGTACCTAAATCATATTTTAAAGGCAATAAATCCAGAGAGTATTTAGGAAGAGAGGGGAATACGGTTAAACGGCTCTCCTTCAGTCTCAAACTCCTCAAAAGACCCTTCAAACTTTTTTTTCTTTTTTTTTCTTTTCTTTTTCTTTTTTTTTTTTTTTTTTTCATTTAAACCCCGAGTATTTCCCAAGGCAGATAACGGTGGCAGGTTGCGGCCCCCCTCCTCTGCCCGCCGCCCCAGTCCCACAGGCTGTTCGAGCTCCCCCGCGCAGCCCAGCGCTGCCTGCGCACGGCAGCCGCGGAGCGGGGCGCGCTGGCGCTTGCCAAAGGCGCGCCGTGATGGAACCGTATTTTAACTACTCTTAAAAAAGCTAAATTACAAACTCACACGCTGGTTTCAGAGGAGAGGAGGGCCGGCAAAAAAAACCGAAAAGCAAACTAATTTAAAATGTGTTGATCCTAAAAAAATTAATAAATCTTATTCGGTAATTAAAATGTATCTTGACTCCTTCCCAATAGCTCCTCACAAGCCCGTGCCACTGCTCCCTTTGCAAATGTTGCACGTACCAGGTACTTCCTTCTAAGCCTTGTAGTGATTCAGAACAGAGGGAATAAGCAAAATGATCATAAATTTCCTAATTAGAGATTTCGCACCAAGACAAAAAGGTGTTAATGAGTTTAATTCCAGTGCCTGTCATTGTCCCTTTTTTCACACCACTTATTTACTAATGGCCCAGAGGGCTGCTCCCGTCTCTCCTTTGTTAAGATTTTAATTTGCCTTCTTTTCTGCCTTTGATGTAAAATTGTGACCTACAACTCTTTGAAGTCCCTTATTAGGAGGAAAATTAACTTAGCTTTTCCACTGTATCTGCCCACTGTTAGCCCAGACAAAATGTAGAGAACTCCTTAAAGATTCAGTACATTAGGAAAAATTTCAAGGTAGCTCTGGAAATGCAAATTAGTATTTTTTTTTTAATCTAATAGACTTTTAAATCTATATTAGGAGATGTAACCCTCGCCAGGGCCGGAGAGGGGGAAGGGAAGGAGGGAATATCTTAATAAAGAAAACAAAATGAACCCAGGCAAGGAAAGGCTGTAAATTTGAAAACCTGAAAAGGGGGACTTGGGGGGCGGGGGGGAGGCCTTTATTTTTAAATGTCACAACTTTTTCCTGTGCCTCTCGTGTGCCGCTCACAGCTGACACCCCGGCTTCCTATGCTCCGGGGGAGGGGGGGGGGCTATGAAAGAAATTATATCTAAATCTATCTCTATATAATTAGAATACCATGAGGTAGGGTTAAACCTTTGTAAAACACACAACTGATTGGCGATCGCTAAAACGAGATTTGAAAGCAACTCAAATAAAAGATCGCGACGTCAGTAAACAGATTTCGGGGGGGGGGGGGGGAGAAGAGGGGGGAAGCAGCTAGTGACAAACCCGGCGAGAGCGAGCTCTGGGCATGAGAGAGAGAGGGAGGCAGAGGGAGAGAGAGAGACTTAAAAGAAATAGGAGGGGCTTGTGAGAGACTAGAAATGTCAATCAGAGCCCAGAGTCCCAATAATCTCAGGCAATCTGTTAGGACCTGACCTGGGTCCACTCAGATCAATAGGAAAAGTGAGAGAAGAAAGAAGCGATCGGATCGTTTACCGCGGCGGCCGAGGACAGGAGGGAGCCCGCGGCCTCCGCGCACCCCCGGCTCCCCCCCCCCTCCCCCCCCCCCCAATGTCCGCCGGAGTTTGCGGGACGCGCTGAAAGTGCGGGCGGCCGGCGAGGGCGAGCGACCAGGCTCCCTCCTCCGCTCCCGGCCCTGCTACTTTTTCCCCTTTCTCTCCCTTCTTCCTCTCTTTTCCTCCCCCCCCTCCTCCTCCTCCTCCCCCCCTCCCCTGCCCCCGCTCCCCCACCATGTCTTTCCCCCAGCTGGGCTACCAGTACATCAGGCCGATTTACCCGGCGGAGCGCCCGGGGAGCGGCGGCTCCCGCGGCGGCGCCGAGCTGGCCCCGTCCGGGACCCTCTCCAACGTGCTTTCCTCCATGTACGGCGCGCCCTACGCCGCCGCCGCCGCCGCCCAGGGCTACGGAGCCTTCCTGCCCTACGCCGCCGAGCTGCCCATCTTCCCCCAGCTGGTAAGAGGCCACCCCGGGCTCGCCGCTCGCCGCCCGGGACGCTCGGGCCGGGGCCGGCCCGGGCGCGGTTCGCGCTGGGGATCGGCCCGCGGGGCCGCTGCGGGGAGACGCCGGGAGGGGCTGTCGGGGGAGCCGGGGCGCGATCGCCGCCCGGCCCCGGGAGCGCCGCCGCCGCCGGAGCGGGGCAGGGCTGGAGCGGCGACCCCGCGGCTCCCCCCCACCGCCGCCCGCAGGGCTTGACGGCTGCGGTGACCGGCCCCGGCCGCCGGCGGCCCCGCCGCGCACACGCACCTGGGGAAGCCGGTTCTTCCTCCCTGACGCGCCGCCGGCAGCCGGCGGGGCCCGGGCCGCAGCGGCCGCAGCGTGCCCGGGGCCGGGGAGCGCGGCGGCGCGGGGAGGCGGCTCGGCTCGGGCGCCGCCGTGGTGCCGAGCGGGCTCCGCTGCCGGTAACGGCGGCGGGATGGAGGGGCCCCGGGCCGGGCCCGGCGCGCCGTCTCAGCCGGGCCGCCCCTTCCCTCTCGCTGCAGGGTGCCCAGTACGAGCTGAAGGAGAGCCCGGGGGTGCAGCACGCCGCCTTCCCCCACCACCACCCCGCCTTCTACCCCTACGGGCAGTACCAGTTCGGGGACCCGTCGCGGCCCAAGAACGCCACTCGGGAGAGCACCAGCACCCTCAAGGCCTGGCTCAACGAGCACCGGAAAAACCCCTACCCCACCAAGGGCGAGAAGATCATGCTGGCCATCATCACCAAAATGACCCTCACCCAGGTCTCCACCTGGTTCGCCAACGCGCGGCGGCGGCTCAAAAAGGAGAACAAAATGACCTGGGCCCCGCGCAGCCGGACGGACGAGGAGGGCAACTCCTACGGGAGCGACCACGAGGGGGAAGAGGACAAGAGGGAGGACGAGGAGGAGATCGACCTGGAGAACATCGACACCGAGAACATCGAGAGCAACAAGGACGAGCTGGAGGACGAGCTGCAGGACGCCGACCTCCTGCACTCCGACTCCAAGACGGACTCGGAGGGCTCCGAGGGCTTCGAGGACCTGCCCGGCTCAGAGGAGCGCTACGTCAAGGCCGCCGAGGGGGAGCCGCACCACCTCCGCCACCACCACCTCCACCACCATCACCACCACCACCACCACCACAAGTGCGAGCTCCCCGCCGCCGCCGCCCCCGCCGGCCTGGAGCCCCTCAAGCCGCCCCTGCAGCCCCCCCCGCACCACCTCTCGCCACCCTCCTCTGCCTCCTCGTCCGCCGCCTCCTCCCCGACGGACGGCGCTTTGGCAGGCACCCTGCCGAAGCCCAAGATCTGGTCGTTGGCCGAGACGGCCACCAGCCCGGACAACCCCCGCAAGTCTCCCGGCGGTGGCTCCCCGCCGGCGGCCGCCCCCCAGCCGCTGCCGCTGCCCCCCCCCGCCGCCCCCGCCGCCCCACAGACTCGTCTCCTCCTGCCCGCTGGGCAAGTTCCCCAACTGGACCAACCGCGCCTTCCCGGGCCACCACCACCACCACCCGTCCCCGCACCCGCTGACCTTACTGAACACTCCCCACCTGCTGGGGCTGGGGGCTGCCCCCGCCGCCCCCCCCGCCGCCGCCGCCGCCTTCCCGCGGCCCGCGGACCAGGCGCAGAGCGCGGAGCCCGCCGGAGCAGGTGACCGCTGAGGGACGCGGCGGGGACGGGACGGGACGGCGGCCGCCGCGGGGGTCCCGGCGGTGCTGCGCGGAGCGGCGCGGGAGGCCCCGCGGGACCCTGCGCGGGGGGCCGCCGGGGGGGGGGGGCGGGGCGCCGCGGTTTTCGGACCGGGTCCCCGGGCCGGCGCGGCCGTCGGGGCGCAGGTGGCGGCGGGCGGGCGGCCGCGGGGGCGGCGGCGGCGGCAGGGGGGGTGCCCTGGCCAGGCTGGGCTCAGACCCCGGGAGTTACCTTCCTCCGACGGAGATAATTTTTGTTGCTGTTGTTGTTGCTGCTGCTCAAATCGTCTTTGTGGGAAGGACCCGGCCGTAAGGCTTGCTCCGGGGCTGGCTTGTTTTCCTTTGGACGGTCGCTGCCGCAGCGGAGCAGTCGTTCTGGCGTGTTTGCAACTCGCTGAGAAGAGATCTTGAGTCTAGAGGCTTAATTCAGGGATGTGTGTGTGTGTGGGGGGGGTGGTAGAAGATAAAACGGGGGCTATAAAGGAACGCTTTTTTTTTTTTTTTTCTTTCTCTTTTTAGATCGATCTAGTGCCTTGGAAGTAGAGAAAAAGTTAATAAAGACAGCTTTCCAGCCAGTGCAGAGGCGGTAAGAGATTGCTTCCTCAGTCTCCTAAGGATATGTGGAGGGAGTTGTAAATGGTTAGCTGATTTTCTCCGCTGCTTTAGTTCCCTTTCCAGGGCGGTTTCTTGTTCTTTCTCTGCGTGCGCGGTGGGTTGATCTGATTCTGTATTTTTGTCGCTGTTTTTTCTCTTCTGGACTTTGCGAGCGATTCCCGCGGGCAGGCCCGAGGCGCGTGCAGGGCCCCGGTCCGTGTCCCTTTCCCGGTCCGTGTCCCGGGAGGGCGGCCAGCAGCGGCAGCCAGCGCCGGCCTGTCCCCCAGCCCCGCCGGCCTGCCCGCACCGCGAGTAGCAACCGCCGGTGTCGCCGGGGCTGAGGGCCAAATGCAGCGGCGGCAGGGAAATAGTAAACTAAAATATATCATCAAATAAAATAAAAAAATCCCCGGCTAGTACTCAAACTTGCGAGGCTGAGACTTGCCGTCCTGGGCTCGGCGCGGCAGCCCCTGCCGTCAATTAACTCTTGTGATTGATTAGAACCACGGGGATCGGGCCCGTGGCATTTTCATAGCGAAATAAATTTGCTGTGAGTCGCTCTGAAAACTTTTTATGTTTAGAAATCTATTTTTTAAAACAATAACAACAACAACAACAAAACCAGTGCTACCTGCAATGAAAAAATATTGTGCCAGCCCAATCTGACTAGAAATCCTATTAAATATATTTTTTTTTCTGTGTCATTTTTTTCCAGGCCCCAGAACCAACTTGATGCCGCTATGGTTCTATCGGCGTTGTCATCATCATAGTTAATTTTTTAAATTGTTGTTGTAATGATTGTAAAAAAAAAAATAAATCTCTGTATAGTTACAACTTGTAAGCATGTCCGTATATTAAAACTAAAAAGGAAAAAAAATACCCGCTTCTGTACTATCATCTGGATTAGCTGAGTTTGTGAGGTTTTTTGGAAGTCCAGTGAGAATTAGGTGTTTTGATTTTTTTTTGTTGTTTTTTGTTTTTGTACATACAGTAAAAATGTACATACGTGTGAACCAAATTGTACAAGAAAGTATATATTTTTGGCTAATAAATAAACTGTTGCCACTTTGACTACACTCTCTTTTCCCACCTCTGGAGTTATTTTTCTCCCCCGCCCCCGCAGCACCCCCCCCCCCCGCCCCCCCCCCCGCCGTTACTGTTTTGCCGGGGACGCGGCGGGAGCGGTACATCCTCAGGCAGAGCGCGGGGCGGAGCGGGGCTCGGCGGGGCCGGCTCGGTGGCGGGGCTGGCTCCCGGGCCGGCTCGGTGGCGGGGCCGGCTCCCGGGCCGGGCCGGTGGCGGCGGGGCCGGTGGCGGGGCCGTGCGGCCGTTGCGGCGGCGGCTGGGCCGAACGCTGGAGCCGCAGCGCCCCCTGCAGGCGCCGCTGCCCCGTCCCGGTGCCGGTGCCCCGCGGTCGGTCGGTCGGTTCGGCGGTGGCGGGGCAGCCGCGCCGCGGACCGGGTGTTTGTGTGTGTAGGGGGGGTGTCGGTGTGCGGGGCCGGGGGCAGCGCCCTGCTCCGGGGAAGCAGCGGACGGCGCCGGGGAGGAGCCCGGGGGCAGGCGGCAGCGGCCCGGCGATGATCCATCGCCCCCCGAGGACCTTATTACCGGGTGCCGGCTATCGACCGGCCCGCCCCCTCGGAGCGCGGCGGCAGCACGGGGCGCCGGAGGGGTTAATTGAAAGGAAATTTCGGGGGCCGTCGGTGTCGCAGCGGGTCGGTAACAGAGCAGCGTTATCCCCTGCCCCGGCGCAGCCCAGGGGTCAGTCCTGGACACTCCCCCCCTCGCCACCGCCGGGTCTGCTGAGCGGGGAGCGGGCCCGGGGCTGGCCCAGACCGCGGGGCTGCGCGGAGCGGGCGGCGGGGCCGGGGGTACGGCCCCCCCCCCCGCTCCCAGGGCTTGCAGCCGGGCGGGAGTTACCGACCGAAACGGCGGCCCGGGGAAGCGGGACAGCGGGGCACAGCGGGCAGGGACCCCCGCTCGGCCCCGCGCCCCCCGGGCTGCCCCCGCCGGGAGCTCGTAGCTCCATTTCCTCGGCAGAGCGCTGGGAACTGGCCCGATCCGGGAGGGTGCGGTGGCTGCGGGCGGCGGGGGGAGCCCGCCCCGGCCCCCTCGCACCTCGCAGCCAGATGAAAACCATCCCTAGGAAATTTTGGGTGGCTGGGTGGGTGGGGGGTTCTCCCCCCTCCTTTCATCCCCATTGACCACCGGCAGCCGGTGCCCGCAGATGGCCTCACTCATCCCCAGGCCCCCCGGCTGGCGGGGGCAGCTTGGGCAGGTAGAGCTGGCAGGGGCCGGCTCCCTCCTGCTTTTGTTTCTCGGCTCTTCCTTAACATCTCTGTCTGGGGAGGGTGTGTGTCTGTGTGTGCCCCCCACCCTCCCTCTTCTTACAGTCCTGGAAATGGCATAATTACGGAGGTGGTGATTAAATAGCTGGTGCTTTTCTCATTTTGGTGACAGACCCTGCGGAGGGGGAGGGTGCTCGGAGCTAGGAAGCAAGAGTTAAAATGAAGTTAAAGTACAAACAGAAGCACATAGCTGACATGCTTCAAGTTTAGACAGTACAAGATATGCAAATGTGCAGGGCTGCGCGGTATTGACATTTTGAGGTCATACTGATAGGAATGTATTATTTATAGGATTGGGTTGCACTAGGCCGATAAACTACATTTTAAATCCTAGGCATTTGTAAGTGATAAGATTTATATACATGTTTACACTGTATATGTATGTGTGTGTATACACACGCATTTTATATACGTGTGTTCATATTTCAGAATTAATGTTCTTCCTGGCAGATACGGTGGGGAGACCCCCACCCGGTGCACGCCTGCTGCCTCCCCGGGCCGCTGGCAGTGATGGCTGCAGTGGAGCCGGCCCTGGTCCTCCAGGGAGGCCAGGGAAGGGACCCACAGATTTTGTGGCAGCATTGCCATCTCTGCTTCCTTCCCTTGGCCTCCCTTTCCTTTCCCCAAACGTCCTCTCCCTGTACCGTCTGCCCTAGACGCGGCGTTTGCCTCCTCGCAGCCCCTGCAGCTCTGCCTCTCTGCCAGCAACTGTTCCCCCTCTTTCCCTCCGACAGGCTCCCGAAACCAGGGGAAACTCTGTGGGTGGGTGGTTAGAAAACAGAGCGTTTCTCATGTAAATTTTACCCAGTCTCTGCACTTTGTATCCCCGCTTTTTCCTTAGCCAATTCTTGCTGAGGAAAAAAAGAAAAAAAAAAAAAAAGATTAATGGCATGTAAAATGGGAGGGGTGGGGGAGAGAAAGCTAGAGGCAAATTTCCACATCCCCTTCCTCTGGACATCCTGGTGGGTTTTCCATAGAAACTTTCACACAGTGGCCAGACAGATGCTTAAAGGGGATGGAAGAAAATAATGAGACCACGATGGGAAAACAATTGCATCCCCAGCTTTCTACCACCATTAAAGGCTCCTTTGCTTTTGTGGCGGAGCCCCTCGGCTCCCCGGCCCCGCAGAGCCCTCTCCCTTTGCCGAGGCCGGGATGCTCCCGCAGCAGCCATGGGAAAGCCGCCCCTTTGGCTTCTGGAAGTGAGAACTTGGTTTCTCTGCAGGGGGAAAGCAGCCTTTGTGCCTGCCTGGCTTCCCTAATGTGGAGAAAATTCCCATTAATTTTGTGAGGAAACATTTTGTTACGCGTGTTTCAACAAAACATTAAAAATCCTACTCCTATTTTTTTTTTAGAAATCACTCTCGCAGCTTGACAGCCTCACTGGAGCCCCAGCCAGGCCTGCCCGAGACGGCGCAGAGAGGCCTTTCTCTCCCTCTCCCTCTCTGTTGGCTGCTCTTTTCCTGTCTAATCAATTATCTCCCTAGCTAGTCCTTCTCAAAGGTGAGAGCTCATTATGCATATTCATAAATCACAGCTCCCAGACCTGACACTGATTGATGTAATCATCTCCTGCTCCCTCCCTGTCTGTGCGGGCCGGCTGGAGGAAGCTCCAGCGAGGAGGAGGAGGAGGAGGAGGAGGAGGCGGCAGGAGAAAGAGACTTCCAACTTGTCAGACCCACTTCTGCTGGGAGCGGCTGGCCGGGCGTAGCGGCTGTGTCAGGCTTCCCATTCACCGCAGCCAAAGTGCCCATCACAGCCCGGGGATCAGAGAGGAGAGAAGCCCTGTGAGCTGAGAAACACCAGCGAGCTGCCTCCGGCACAGCTAACCGCTATGCCGACAAAATTACAAGAGTAAGGAAAAGGTCCAGCACAGTTTTCACAATCAAGGATCAGACCATGCATTAAAATATGTGCCCACCCCACCTCGATCTTTCACGTTAGCTCATGCGCTCGCTGTGATTTTTTTCTTAGATAAAGCTGGTTCATCCCCGTAAGAACAGATCTGTTCTGTGTGGATTCTGGCCATGAGTATACAGATACAGGATATAGCAGATATCTATCTTCAATATTATACCTGCAGCTGCTCTCAGTAGCTATACTGTACAAAAAAAAAGTATTACAAAATCCTTGTAAATGATAGAAGTCACTGCTGCGAGGGTCTGAGGGCAAAAGGGCTCCTCAGCACCGAGAACCAGCTTTCCAGACAGGAACGCAGCGTCTCAGCTATGACAAGTTTCCCAAAGCGTGCTTCAGCCTGGCAGTGTTAGAGATGCCGTTCAGATTATGGGGTTTACCTGTACGGTTAATATTTACACTTTTAAAACACCTCTTTTTATCGCTTTGATCAGAACCATCAATGTACTAAAGTAATAATACAAAAATATATGCCCTCAAAATCACAACAAGATACAAATCAAAGGGAGCCCTAATCAAGTACTTTTGAAAGTGTTATCTGCCTTGTTAACAAATGGTAATAAGAAAATTAAGGCTTATAGCTTGCTTTCGTTTTATCTAAGAAAACCAATAAAGATATCAGATGTTCTTTGTTTTATATGTTTGAATGTAAAGCAGAATAATGAAGAACATGTACCTTCTAAGGCTTCATTTGCTTTATGGGTGTTAACCCTTTCGGGTGCCAGTGAAATTCTGAATTTGCAGAATGAGGACGAGACTGTGCTGCCACCCGGGGTTTTGAGGCCTGTCTTTGCTGCAGTCAAGACAACATCTTTTTTTATTAAATGCTGAAATTGGAACAAAGCAACAATGGCTGCTTGCTAACTGTGCATGTCCAACAGGCCTCTTCACTATTCAGCAAATGGAAGATATTAAACAACATTTTGCTTAGAGGTACACTGAGGCCATTTCCATTAGGACATGGTGTCATTCATTTATTCACATGTTAAGTGGATGTCCTTGTGGCTAATGAGTAATAATCAACAGTGACTCCACTTTATTCCTTTGCTCCCAGCAATGTTAAATACTCTGATGGAGTCTCATTGCTGACACACTAGAGAATATGGTTAAAAAGTGCTAAAGGACATTTTCAGCGTGGAGCAGCCACATGCACACATGCTGGAAATAGCACTTTTATTACAGCCGATTCTATTAGGCTTTGTTCCTGTTTAAGGTATGGAAACTGCTGATATTTATTTGAAGGTACTTTATGCCTGAAAAGCCAGGAGCTCTTTCAGTTTGAGAGTCAACATGGTTATTGCTGGGAGATGAGCTCTCGTCCAGCTGGTTTATAGAAAAAAAAATAATATTAAAAAAAAAAATCAAACCTCATGTTACGGTACTTTTCTAGATTCTGTATGCGACTTCAGAAAAACGTTTAGTGGAGGAGTGATTTAGGATGAAACCTTTCCTGCAAAAAAAACCCTAGTGTGACATTTATTTTATAAAATAAAGTAATTCCCCTACCAGCTAATTAATCCATTTTATTACATCAACGGCAGCAGCTAAGTAGGCTAATAAACTATATTAATATATATATTTTCCTTTAAATGATTGCTTACACTGGAGTCTGCAGCTTGGTTGTCTCCTATGTCAATTCCTAAAGTTTGAAAGGTATAAATGAATCATTCTTGGCCACGATTAAGCTTAAGTTAGAAATAAAATATGTCAATCAATCTGGCTGGAAATGTTCCTGCTGTCTAAGTTGGTTATGCAAAACACTCTTAAGGTGTGTAGGCATGCTCAATTAGGTCAAGGGATCTGATGGCACTCCTAGCCATAAATGCGTGTCACTTGGATTCCTCATTATTTTTAGCAGTGGTGAAAATGCATGTCAGTAGGCCAGCTAGCCAGGCTAGAATAAAATTACTTACCAGGTATGCATAAAACTGAGGTTTTAATACGTTAATATTATACTTATTTTCAAGCAAAACAGGGAAAAGAAAATCTCTCTCTCTCAAATATATGAGTCACTCTATTGGATTTCTCAGCGATCATCAGTATAATTCACATTGGACTAAGCAATACTCAAGATACCTTTGCAGTAAAATTTAAGTGCCTAAAAACATAGATGTAACGTGAAATTAGATATAAGGAGTAAAACATCGATTTGCTCTTTTGCAGTCTAACTTGCTTCCAAGAGAGATAAAGCTTCACTAGGAGATTAGACCGGCCCTATTCCAAAATAATTTAATGAAAAAGGACACTTGAGATGGCTATTGAACAGTAGCGCCAGTGCTGCTCTTCTCAGGCGGAGACTTTTGCAAGTGATTCCTACAACAGACAATGCCAGAAATTTATGCTTGATAGACAGGTTTCCTCTGGTGTCCCAAATCATAGCCTGATACTAACAGAAATATTTCCATGTAATTCCAGGAAAAAAAGATGCCAGGAAAAGCAAGTTTTAGTGCTCATGCTTGTCCTCCTGGCATCTCGTGTAGCTGCTGAGATTACCTGAATCGGCTAAACGACCAGGGTTAAATCCTCTGGGTTTAAACTTTCCATGCTGGTACTTTGAACCATGCCGAGACCTTGGGCTTGGGCACAAGAAATTGAACGAGAAACCAGCTAAACACAGCACTCCAGCCTGGTTTTGTTATGCAACAACCGCCCCCCCCCAAAAAAAACCCCATAAAAACCAACCCCGAAACAAACCAACAAAAAATACCCCAACCCCAAAACCAAACCAAACACCCCCAAACCCCTAAATGCAGGAAACTGGCACACTAAAAGGAAAATATTGCTTCCAAGGCTCAGAGGCAGGACTAGCACTGCAGGTAAGGCTGGTGCCTCTCAAACGTGGTTCTTAACTGCGGTGTTAAAGGTGGCGGTGTCCCTTTAAGAACAGCACCATGCGGCTAATATTTTCTTTACTGCCAATAAAATGCGGTTAAATCTCATGAATTAATATATTCACTTCAGGAAGAATTCCCATCCTTTCTTCAGATATCAAAATGGAGCCATCACCAGTCAGTTAGTTAAATAGGGGAATCCGGAGAGTAAGTAAATGGAAGAGCTTTCAAATGCAGGGCTGAAAATGCCCAATGAATGTGTAGGGGGCTTCAATAAAAAGATTTTGACTTGTGTTTTCACCCCTTTCCCACTTTGCTCATTGTTTACTGACACTGCTATGGACACAGTATTCAGTCCCTGCCCGCCCCAGCCCTGGGATGTAAAAATGTCATCTCTATTGTGCTGCCGGGCTGGCTTTGATGCTGCCGCAGCCCTTTGTGTGCCCTTCTCAATCCCTTTATAAGGCTGTCCTGATTGTCCATACTGAACATCGCCACAAAAGCTCGTCTTATTGAGAAAATAAAAAAGTCAGAGAGGGGCCAAATGACGGGAGATTGGGCCTTTGCTGTAAAAGACCTACTATTCACATTCAGCAGTCATTTTTTTTCACCAAGGAATTACCAAGTTGGGACTGCGGCCATGTCAGCAAAAACATTTTTGACACTTTCTTCTTAAACTGTATTTATCATTACTATTATTATTTTTTTTTTTTAATAAAGATTGTGTACTACTGAGGACGAACATTAAATCCTACAAGCAGGTGCGGCAGGCTGTTTTCGCCTTTCCAAAGGAGAACTGCTGTATAACTCTTACGTGCCTGTTTCATCTGGGAAGTTCAGACTGGCTATGGAAATTCAACTACATATATGCTACAAAAAGGGCTCGTTGTGGTGATGAAGAAAGCCAGGAACGGACCCCATCTCCCCCCGCTACGCGGGAGCACGCATATTTACAAAGAGAACCCAAGAGCGAGGGTTTAAATCGTTGGTCTGGAAAACCTCTGCCGGTTGTTCTTCCCCCTAACGCTCTCCTGACTTGTACCGAGCGTCCGTGGGCAGGCTGGAGACAAAGGCTGGATAAGGTCTTATTCTTTGGGAATGGGCTATCGGAATGGGAGGACGGTGATTTCATGGCTTTTGTTACCGAGGTTAGGGACCGAATTCTCTCACTGAATTAGAATGGTAACAAGTGGGACTGGGGATCTCTGGGGCTTTTGTAGTGCACTCATCTGAGAGATTGCGCTTTTCTCAGCCCTTCAGATTTATTTTGCCAAAGTTACAGGGCAATTATGGAAATGCGCCCTTTGAAGCTGGGCCGATTTCTCTTTATTTTCTCTCCCCCCTTCCCAAAGCAAAGCCTCCCTCGCCTCCTTTCTTCAGCAAGTTGGCAGTCATTAGGCAGCGGGGTTTCGAGTGGCCATTCAAATATTCTTTTCAATAGTGCGAGAAAGTTTTAATAAATATGTGTTAAAAAATAGACTTTGAAGCTTTTTGGGAAGGAAGTGTAAAATAACAGCAAGGTAACAACGTCCTGGAAAATAGGCTCTGTGTGCGCAACGTGCTGGACCATGAAATGCTCCCCATGAAAAGAGGCTCAGTGCACCAGGGCTGGGGCCGGCCGGTGGCACGCGGGGTGTTTGGCCAAGTGGCCACCTGGGCGCTGCCGGTGCTTTGCCACAGCAGCAGCGCTTTGCTCCTCGTCCCTCACATCTCCCTAACGGGAGGTCCAGGACAAACAGAATTGCACTTTCGCACCTTTGTACATTATTTACCATCCGAGTCTGGAATCTCGGTGCTGCATGTGAACTAAGATGACATAATTTCTACTTTACTTGATTTGCAGACGGGGAGCCAGACACAGACTGGAGTGGGGCAGGCTGTGACCAGGACCACTTTTTGCCCAGGAATTCAGTTCTCCACACCTCTGTTCACTCTGTTTCTTTATTGCATCGGACTACTTTGCTCTTAGAAGATAAACTGGCTGTTTTCTGAGCCAGTTAACAAATGCTATGTTACAAATTCAGTTACAAATGCTAATAACAAAATTCAGACTTGATGTAAGAGTGAGGAAATATTGGTATCCTTGAGAGTTATATACACTTACACAGGGCCTGAGCCTGGCCTGAAATGTGGACCTTCCATCATGAGCAAAACACAGTAGGGATATTAAAGTTTCTTGTCTGAGTTTTGTAACTGAGGGGCAAATATCCATTTTGCTCTCTATGGAGTTAATGAGGGATCCTAGGACTGCATCTACAGCAGCACTGGACGTAAGAGATTTGTGTTTTCTGGACATTAGGGCTTACAAATTTTGCAGCAGAAAGTTCCACTTAATCATGAATCTATTCAAAAGCATGACAACCCAGCTCAGACCTCTCCAGAAGTGCGCTTACAATAAATTAATACTAATACCTCTCATGATGGATGCAGAAAGTTGACTGCTGCATCTGTAGCAGTCAAGCACTGCGCACAGAGGCCTCAGCCAACAAATGTCATGTGAGCTGGGCTCAGCGGAGTTGCAGTGGGTACCGTGGGAATACCACCACCTCTCCAATTCTCCTCGTCCTCCTCCCCTAGTACCCTTTCACACACCTAAATTTCTTCCCCAGCCTCGCACAAGGGCTGAGGATTCCTTCTTACTCCTCTGTACTTTCCCCCAGTCTAGGATCATCTTTAATTTTTTCAGGAACTTATCCCATTATTGGGATGAATTCCAAACCTGCGCAAACTGGATCTGTTGTTTAAAAGCCCTCCAGGAGCTTTGGGGTATCTGATTCATTTCAGTATGCAGCTGGGTATGGTCTGCTCTCGTTTTGTTTGTGATAAAGAGAGAAGGACTTCTGGGATACAGATCTAGGTTCAAGTTTGGCTACAAAACCTCAAAATGGGTTTAGGTTCCAATATGCTGGTCTACTACAAGAACATTTCTAACCTTAAAAAATTAAAAGTCAAGTTAAGAAAAGGCAAACTTGCTAATAATTTTAAGAGCTATCCCACACAGGGTGGGGAGTTGACTCCTCTGAAAAATGGTAGTATTTGTACCCTCGGTGCCCTTTGACATAACCCTAGGAGATGTTGCAAACCCTCGCAATAGCAAATGACCATGCCTCGCTGGGGAAATAATTTAGGGAAATTAATGCAGTCCTTCTATTTCTGCCTTTGATGATTTATATTTATTTATTTATTTCATAATCTACATAAACCCCAAAATGCACACTTGTGTTTTGAGCCTCAAGCTCGTCACAGATGCTGCAAAGGGTCAGCTGGCAGCCTACAAGCCAGATACCACCCTCAAAGCCACAGGCTGAGCTTGCCTAGCTGGTGGCCTTATTCCTGGGGGAGATAGAGAATAGCTGTCTCGGCAGCACAACCTGCCTTTCTAGCTCCCTCACTGCCCTGTAGAACCAGGCACCCGCCTCCTCAAGTCTGCGTAGGAGGAGGAGACATACCTTC
Source organism: Falco biarmicus (assembly GCF_023638135.1). Lineage (NCBI taxonomy): Eukaryota > Metazoa > Chordata > Aves > Falconiformes > Falconidae > Falco > Falco biarmicus. The sequence continues at coordinate 19,054,676 of NC_079302.1, read as the reverse complement.
AGGTACCTTTGAGATGAGGAGGACCTGTGTCCTGTGGCAGAGGACAGCTTTGCATGCTTTCATTGTAGCGTGTAGCTGTATGTAATCGCTGTGCACATCCCCCCTGAAACGCACTGTGATGTGACGTGGTGCTGGGCTCCTCAGAGAGTCTGGGTTTCTAACATTTTAAGCTTTAAACACCAATAATTAAAAAGGTTTTGAATCATACTTACTAATGTGGCTTGCCATGCGCAGGGTTCGCCAGCGTCCCCAGGTGAGGGCCCTCGAGCAGTCACACTTCTCCTCTCGGCAGCTCCAGCCTGCAGGTGGTTTTGGGGCATGCGTTGTAGTAATCTGGCCTTAAGGCCACAGGGACATAGATCACCATGACAAAGTCTCTGCCTGGAGGAAAAGGTCACAGATTTTGAATACTTTAGATATTTTGTAAGACATTTTTGAAGATTGTAAAGAAATGGGTTTCCGTGTTCAGCGGTGTCAGAAATGACCCTCGGGATGCAACGCTTCTCTGCGTGCTTGGGTCAAAGCCCACCAATAAGTAGGGCAGTCGTCAACAGGGTGAGGTCTTCCAGATGCCTTGCCTTACAGGGAATAATTCAGCCTCATCCAGGCTGAGTTTTAATCCCTGGGCCTTGTAGTGCAAACAAAACAGCAGGTCAGAGTTGAGACAGTCAGTGTCTCGAGGGTTTAGAAATAGAGGGACGGGCATTATAAACTATAATGATAAACTCATTTACGGTACAAGAGAGGATGTCTCCCTACTACTGCTACAAATAGGCTCTAGATACGGGTGTCTACTATGTGACTGTCAGTGGGAGGTGTATATCTCATAAGGCTCTGACCTGGTTATCTTCTAACCCTGAGCAATTAATCACCAGTAGCTAATAGCAGCTGTGCGCGGGAGCGCTTGGTGGCCAGCCTGTGCAAAATAACGCCTTCACCTGCTCTACAACTGTCGGACTTACAGCTGCCCTCAACGTGGGACCACTGCTTTCCTTTGGAAGGAGAACCAGCACAAAATGAACCTCCCTCAGTAAGGTGAACCCACCAATTCCAGTCTCTTTAAAAACCAAATCAAAATAAAACCCACTAACGCACCCAAAACAGAGCAGCTTTATGCAGTAAAGCCACCAAATACCAAGGTCTCAGTTACCAACCATGCTGCCTGCGGAAGCAGAGGCGAATGGAAAGGGTCCCTGTTCCCCCTCCACGTGGGTTCCCTGCATTTCTAGTCCCTGGGTCTGCGGGAGGGGACTGGTGAGGACCAAAACCTGCTGTTCTGTCACGTTGGTGGGGAGGGCTGGGGACTTCACCCACCGTCTCAGTCGTCAGCAAGAGGAATGGCTTTGCCTGCAGTGGGCTGCGCAAAGTTGGAGTAAGGTAGTGAAGAATCAAACCCCATCGATTCTTTGTAGTACTGGAGCTTTGTTTTGAAGTGCAATAAAAATACAGGTGGCGGAGGAGATAATGCACGGTACTGTTCCTTTGGGACACTCGGGGAGACGGTAAGGAATTCCAAAATACGGAGCGTGGTTTTTTTTCTAGCATTGATCACAAACATTAGTTCAAGAAAACACCCAGAAGTAGTAAATACGCAAATCGGTTGTGCAAAAAGAACCTACAAGTACCCATTATGTTACAGAATTTGTTTAAGGATATTTGATCCTCATGCAGAGTTTATCAGATTATGGGTTTAATTTGTCATTCAGGTATTGTTTTTTTAAAAAAGGGATGATTTCGCTTTTTAAAATCTTCTCTCCCTCTCCTGCTCCAATACTTGCACTGGAGCTATCTCACTTCTGCTAAGATACAAGAAGTGTGTTTACAGTGTAATATAAATCTGGGCTGGAGAATACCAATTTCATATAAATTAGATGGCAGAGTACTGTTCCGCTATTTTGTTGTCTAAATTATATGGAAATTGGTCTTATGCAAGGAGTAAGTCCTCACAGAACAGGGCCCTTAGGCTTTTGGTTTAATTATCATAAGCTTCCATTTAATTAAACTTATTAAATGGTTTGGTGTAAGAGCAGACTATCATTTTGCAGAAGCTTTCTGGAGGAGAAAAATGTTTATGCCCTGGCTGCTTGGGAAAGAGGGAACTCTTTCCTTCAGAGCGTTTCCCTAGGTTTAAGAGTGAGGGTCACCTGGGCCATCCCCCCAGGCACCTTCAACCTCTTCGTACCCAGAGGCATTTCAACCAGTTCCTTACTACAGGACCAGTAAGTTCAGTTTGTCCTGCAGCTGGTATTTCAGTTTACAGGCTAGAAATTCTAGGACAATGTTGGCATAAGAAGAAGCAGATGTAAATGAACCACGAATACCTGGAAACTAAGAGAAAGCCCTAAGCCATCAGAATAGGGAGGTTTTGTGCCAGAACAAATCCCCAAACCAACCAACCCCACCCCCCCCCCACCCCCCCCGCCCCAAACCCAAACCGAAACCAACTCCCCCTCCCAAACAAACCCTTATTTGCTTTCAGATCAGCTCGATAAATTAATTTTGGACATTACGTGAGAAGGTGCCTGTATTAACAGGAGATGGGACCTGATGACATGGGAAGCCTCCTCCAGTCTTTTTTTCATAGTCCACCCTTTTGTAAGCCTTTACTTTCATGAAAATACGTAGCTAACGTGGTTCACCCCAAATGTGCTTTGGGCCACCTTCATATGCAAACATTGCCCAGCATATACATCCATCTATGCAGGAAAGACCTTATCTGAGATTTAGATATTATAAAAATCCTTATTCTGATGATTTTGACTCTCGGTGACTCCCTACAGAATCCTGGCTGGCTTTATTAAGTCAAGTCTATAACACAATTACTGGTACTGCTGGCTTCTGAGAAACGTTACACCTCTAATTTTATTCTGCAAAACATAAAATCTTGTCTGGATTGAAAAAAAATAAATTTATTGATACTATTTCTCCAAACACAATGCTGTGGAATAACACTATGTATTGAAACTTGTGGCACTGTGTACTGACTCCTTTAAAAAAGGAATAATTAGAAGAATAATTAGCTGAACATGTGAAATTGAGATGCTTCTTCAGGCACATTTAAGAAACTGATTAATAAGAGGAAGGAGGGCCACTGTGTGTCATGGACCTAATACATATATTTAAGGACAAATAGGTAGAAAAGGAAAGTACACATTACTAATGTTGATAGAAAGCCTTAACTGCCTAATGAATTTCAGAAATTGGTTGAGAATAGTTAATCTGTGTGATAACATGACCCTCAGGGTTAGTTAGATCTGTGAATTCTTATCCCCCAGGGGACTTAGCAAGTTTCCAGAGATTCACACCAAATTCTTACAAGGAAAAGGCATTCACAGTTAGAAGATTTCATGCAAGTTTTGCTTCTGAACGCTCATGTTACACAAAACCCAATATACTGAGATAGTGGCAGAGAGCAAAACTCGGTACTAGCCGCACTGTTAATTAAAATTTTCACTTTCTAACAAACAATCACACACATTTGGATTTATTATGGAATCACATATAACTCCAGATGAAAGGAAGTCTTTTACCATAACAATACTTGATTCTTACTTGCTTCTCTGTGCTAAATTAAACTCTGCATGTATGCCGAAAAGCAAACGTATCAGTTGGTATTTTCTTCATTGGATCAGGCATTTCTTACACACCCTTTACAAAAATTTCATGGGAAACTCACAGAAAAACCCACCTAAACTTACATAGACTAGAGCTATAAAGTGCTTCGTAATTGCAGTCTCATCAGTGTTTTAGGAACACTGCCAACAGTAAGGCAAAACACGTATTTTAGAGGGTTCAAAAGAAAACCCAGGTGGTGTAACGCGCCGCTGACCTGAGCAGAGGCGTGATCGACAGATTTCTTCTTCCAGATGCAGCGGGCAGCGGTGCTGCTGGGGGATCAGAACGCATCCCTCTGTGAGCAGGGGAGCCTGGAGATGCCGTTTCTTGTGTGCTTGAGAGGCTGTGTCCTGGCTGGCCTGGGAGAGAGGTGCACAATGAACACTCCCCTTCACAGAAGACAGTTTTTACACCCTGTCCCAGAACTATTAGACTGGGATTTCCAAAAGAATTTAGGGCAGTTAGGCACCCAAATCCCACTGAAATCACCTCTGGAAAATCTCAGCTGTAGCCGTTAGTGACACGGTATAGCTTTTTCTTTTGAAGAATAGGATGGATTTAATCTAAAAGGTGCAGAAGGGGGCTAAAAAGGAAAGACCCTGAGCCCGCAGAGTTGGCAGTACTGTGGATTGAAAGGATGTGTACATCCCCATTTGTGTGGGGAATCCATAGATCGGGAGCTGCATTCACTTCCAACCTGTCCTTTTGTCCATACTGTAGCCCAGCGTTTGCATTCTTGCACAGCATAAAAAGAGGTAAGTGAGCGCAAAGGGTGATGATCCTGAAAATAAAATGCAGATACACATTTGGTGCATGTATCTCTGAATATATACCTCCTGCTCACCCTCAAAAAAAGAAAAAAAAAAAAAAAAAAGGCAAGATTTGTTTGTAACAGTGACATTAATAAAACTGGTATTGAAGGTATGATTTTCAGCTGATACTGCAAAAGGGAATGCTCACCGCATAGTTCTGCATAGGAGGTCCTGCTGAAAATACTTATATATAATTTAACAAAAAAGAAGCTTTTGTACTAAGAAATTATGGCTTAAAGCTTTCTTATTTGGGAAAATTCCAGCCTCTGTGCACATATCCCAGTTATTACAGTAAAGACTTCCAAATGGGAGATATTTTAGAAGAAAACAGTACCAGAGTGATAAGGATACTGTGCTTATTTTTCTTCAAGCAGTGGTATGCTTTTAGTTTGAGAAGGAATTTTAAAAGGTTCTAGATGAGATGGCACAAATCAAACATATTCTTACAATATTTACATGAAGTATGTCAAGAAAAAGGAATGACAGGGACTATTATAAAACATTGCCTGAGACACAAGAACACGAGCAGGGCCAGAATGCATCTTACTGACCACTGCTCTACAGAGCAAAAAATGCATGAATTGGTCTGCAGTGCAGGTCAATAAAAATAATTTCAGAAACACAAATGAACAACATCTCATTTGTCATTCCATTTAACTGTCCATTAAACATGGCTTTTGTGGGAAGACGTATACCTAGAAGACTTGCATGGACTGCTGTTGATAAAAATACAAACATTGGCCAAACCGAGGTGATGCCTCTTGACTCTGGAATTAGTATTTGCTACTACAGTATCTTTTCCTGTAGGGATATTAACGTACAGATAACATTAACAGAAAGAAAATTTATTAGCAATGACAGAAAGGCAAGGAAGATTGGTGAGGAAGATCCAAGGGTATGAGGGGAAAGATCAAAAAAACATCACAGAGTCTATCATCAGTCTGTACCTACAAGAGAAAGTGAAGCTTCAAAAAGATGAGAAGAAAGCTGATGGTGGGGTGACAGAAGCAGCTCCTCTCCAGGACAATGACAGAACAGTAATTATAGACAACGATGACATGTGATGGAGAGCTTTACCCTCTGACTTTACAGGAAATGATCTAGGCAAAACACATGTATCAACACACTCTGTGATAGGAGGGATAGGGAATGATCGGGAAGGTGAAACGCGGCCTCTGCCACAGCTGTATCACCATGCTTATGGTGCCAGGAGTGAGGCCAGCCTAAGGCAAGGGAGGCAGATAGATGTGTCCCTCTTCAGAAGACAAGGGGGGCACTTCAGGGTCGAACGTGTGGCAGCTGGGCAGCCCCTGCATCCTGGAGGATGCTCGGGGCTGTGCCTGGGAGGCTGAGCCCTCCCCCCACGGCATGCCAAGAGCCTGCCAGACCCACAGCTCAGCGCTGGATGCCACCAGCAGCGATCCCCAGAAGCAGTACTTACATAGGCATTTAAATCTGTAACATATTTACAGCGCTTCAAGATTTCACAAAACAAAGAGAGCGTCACAGGAAATGAAATGCCCGAATGGCAGCTGCTCCTCCAGAGACACCGAGTGCCGGCCGAGGTCGGACGCCAGCCGACAGCCCCTTACCACTGTGACCACCCCTGCAGGCCCACAAGTTGGAGCAGCAGAAAAGCAGCACACAGAGGTGCTCATTCAAGCAGGGTTTTTTTTGAGTCCCTTCTGAAATACGCGGGCAGTGCCCGGCTGCCCCCCCACACCGAGGGCTGGTGCTCGCCCACGCTCCCTGCCCACCGCCATCGCCTTCCTGGTGCCGCGAGGGCAGCAGTGCCGCTCGTCCTGAGCTTTCCAGCACTGCACCTTGCGGTAGGGCGTGTTTTTATTCTGAAAAGAGGCCAAAGGGAGGCTGGGTGTGAGAAGGACGTGGTCAGGAGGCTGTTTCAGACCGTAGGGTTGGGTGCCTTAGCGTGACTCCCGCCACGGGGCCAAGCCGGTTGGGATCAACGTACCACGGCTTCGCCCTCCGTTACCTCCTCCACGCAGGCAGGGGCAGCCCGTTTGCCTTGGGCTCAAAGCAGAACAAAAGCAAAATACAGAGATTCCGTGTTTCAGTTTCAATAAGGCACCAGAGAAGTACCAGTTAAAAAAAAAAAGTGGCTTCAGTGAATAAAAGTCTGCTTCTGAGACCTGCACTCTTTTCATAGATAATATTCAAAGTCGTAATTTTAATTATATCTCCAATCAAGTCCTACTGACAGCAACCAGCCCACTGCTAAACTAGCAGATACTATTTTCCGTTAAAACATTCCTAGCTCGTTTGGCTATAGTTATTAAAATCTCTTTTACATACCTCATCTTGGCAAGAACAACTGCTTACGTGAAGCTCCTGTCAAAACCGCGTGGCTTTCTGCTTATGGTACATCAGCATCTACAGAACCAGGCAGGGCCCGATTGTTGGTGTAGGACGGTACATCTAATTAACAAAGACCATCTAAGGGGACACACTGAATGCTCTCCTGTAAACTGGGAGCTCAAGGTTGCGCTCCACGGATTTCTGTCCCACCGTACCGCTCACATCCCGACCTGTCCTTTGCTGCTGTGTGTGCCAGGCAGTGGGGCGACCAGCTGTGGAGCGGTGGGAGCATCCTGCCAGTGCCGCCCGCTCACGCCATGTGGTGCGGAGAACTGGGGCCCACGCACAAGCATTAGATGTAGCCGGACATCCCAACTGTCAGCTCAGCACAGCGCCATCGAGAGCGTGCTGTGAGAGTCTGGAAAGAAAGAAACGCAGACATTTTTCCTGCTTGCATGCACACATGTGTGCTCTCTCTCTCACACGCACAGGTACTATAAGGAGCAGTAAAAGATCCAAAGCAAATAAACAAAACAAATTAATGAAAATTAAGTGAAAGGCTGTAATCACACCCAACCATGCCAATAATAATGAAAAAAAAGGGCAGAAAAAAAAAAAAAGCAGCTCTGAACAAATTAGTATGTAATACACTATTTCAGACAGATGTTCAAATAGGAACAAAAGGAAATGAGGAAACCCATACAATGCTGGCTTGAGAGCTTTCAGGCATATGAAAAAAAAACCACCAAAAAACCAGAAGGGATAATTTCCCATTTAGCCTGGAGCAGAAATAAAGCCAGATTCTGATCCATTGAAGATACTCTTCCCGTTGCCTTCAACAAAATCACCATCCAGCCTCTGCAATAACAGCTGAGAAACATGTTTCCTGAACAAAAAAGGGCAGGGCTGTGCCTCACAGGGCCCTGGGCTCCTGGGCATGGGTTAGCAGTTAACCCCAGTCACAGGGCTCTGATTCACTTGCGCAGTATTTTTCTTTCTGTTCCTCTATTATTGCCCACTATTTTTAACCATGAAAATCACAAGCGTTTTCTTTTGGAGCGTTTGATTTCAGTTGGGATTGTAAATAGATAAAAGAAATCCTTCTGCCAGTGTGAGAGCTGCAGTGTGTAACTTTAGGGAATGGCTACAGCGATAAACAGGGTACAGAGCATCACATCGCACCTTTGCAGGCACGACTGCCAGCTCTCCCAAACCTCAAAAGTTTCTCAGTCTGCTCTGTCTACCCCGCAAAAAATTAAACATGTCACTGTCTGAAGGGAGAGGGTACCCACAGCCCTCAGTGCTTCGCAGGAGTTTCACGTGCTCTGCATTTTCAAGCATCAAAATATTCAGTTTTATTGCAGCCATGTAACTTGTTTTCAATTGACTTCTTTAAGACAAACCATATTGGATGTGGATTGATGCCGGTAACTTTTTGTAGATTTATCACTGTTATTTTGCCATTTCAGAATCACATTCTCAGATACTAGAAATGCGCGTCTTAAGATGCAATATACACAACAGATTAATAAAATGGTCTTCTCAGTGGTGCCTGATATTGTTAAGAAACAGAAGGATTTGGGAGCAAAACCAGTTGTTGAAAAACAAAGCAAAACACCTTCCCAGAAAAGATTCACATTTTGGAAAACCCATTGCTTTCTTTGCCTCACAGCACAAATGGCCGCAGGAGCCAGCCAGGTGCTGACTCTCATGTCCCCCCATGGTCCGGTTTGTCCCGTGACCTGCAGCATCACCACCTCTCTGCTGCACATTTGGTGCATCACCTGCCCACTGCCTGCACAAGCAGCCCCTGCTCTGCTGCCCTCTGCAAGTTTGGTCTCAAGCGGGTGGTTATCCTTCGTCAAGCAGATGCTTAAACAGCTGGGACTTCCCCCTCAAAAACGCATCAAACAATTATCTTTTTTTGTACCTGTTTTCTGGTTGTCTCATTTCTGATGTGTTTCCACTGGCTGACTTTACTCAGCCATCTGCAACACCTCATTTGAAGGTCAGCAACCTTTACACGTTGATCATCCTGAAGGTCCGTGTTTGTTACACAAGCCATCCTTACAAACAAATAAAACTTGAGCAGCTTGAATTTTCTCCAGCGGACTATCCTTCACCTTTCCTTACTGACTTGAAGCCCTGTGTTTTCCCATGTGGATGGGCTTTCTCATTAGCGTAAGACTCTGCACTGCCCACCTTGTTGCTTGGTTTAGGTCCTGTTCAGCTCTTTCCTCCACAGAGAAACATTGCCCCAGCCACACTGGTGTCCAGTCTAAATTATTTACTGGTACTGTGGAGGATGCTCCCTGGCTCAACAAACCCTTCATCTCCCAGAGGGGCAGGGTCATCGGTGAACCTCAGATTACTGTTGGATTGCCAGATTGTCTTCCACCTGAGGTCTCGACCACCACAGTTCTTTCCACTGCCTTCTCAAGATAGATCCAGAAGGGGCCAGGAGACACCAAAACTTGTCCATTGTTGCCTGTAACCTTGAAGCTGCCACCTTGCCTTGCTGTTGGGCAGACTTGATGATTGAGTCTCTTCAAATGGGGTTTTAAGAGTTCTTGATTAATCTTAAGTGGTTCTTGACTCGTCACCCAGATTGAGCAAAATGCTTTTTGCAAGCAAGCAAAACAGTTGAAGACTTTCCTCAATTTGCCTGCAGTCGGTTCAAGCACAGGACCTAGTGTGCTGCCCTACCTGCACTCTGAATCTTGGAAGAATTTCTGAAGAAATCAACTCCCTGAGTGGTAAGATCATGAGTCTGTATACTGTAAAAGGCTGGAGTCCAGGAACATAGCCACAAAGCTGAAACCTCATCCCTCCATATCTCAGTTACATCTGATAGCTGGGGAAAGGGAGAATTGCTTATCAGTAATGTTATACTGCAGAAGTGCAAGCTGGACCACCCTGCTGCTGTGCATGAGGATTACTCATGACACTACCAAATCAACTGGGAGTATTATTCTGCTGTTCTCTGTTAAAAAGCAGGGTGAGAGGCGCTGGAGATCTGGAGCGCTTATGAGCGTCGCAGTGACAACACTGCAAATTTCCTTGTATTGTAATTATTAAGAAGGGAAAAGAAACTGGCCCTTGCTGAGAAGTATGCTGCTGCAGCAAGATTGCTCCTGACCTACCTTGTTTATAAAGTTATACATTTACTTTTGAAGTCAGTGGAGCTATCACGGATTTGAACTTCATGTAATTAGAAGAAAGCATCAAGTCATAAAAATGCGGAGTATGTCCTACCAAGTGAGGCAGGCAGGCTTTGGTGGTCTTGATTGGAAGGAACAACACAGAACCAGAGAAAGTATATTCAAAAGCAAACTGCAAAAATTGCCGTTTGGCTGTGACACCCATCTTGATGGGCTTTACAACATTATCATAATTCATCTGTCCTGTTCCCTTCTACCAGCTTCTTTCCCACCCATGCAAATACTCTTCTCTGAGCTAAAGCTCCTTACTTCGTCCTGAGGGACATGCCTCTCTGGCTTGGTATTATTATTATTTTTTTTTTAAAAAATCTATTCCCTTATGCCAAAAGATAAACATGACAACTCACTCAAATAATTAAAGGCTTATTATTAAAAAAGAAAATATGGAGTAAGTTAATGAAAATATTTAACGCATTGTGTCTTTCCACTATTTTACATAGTGCACCAGGAAAATACTGACACGCTCTTGAAGTGAATATACTCGGAGACTCAGATTCTTTCCTAACTGCCGTAGTACAGAATGGAAGCTAGGAACTGTTTAACAGAAATGTACATTGAGGAAGATTTAACAGAATTAACTGACAGAGAAAGATGCCTGTGAGCCACCATTTACCCTCAAACTGCACATATTTTTTTCAAATACCCTCAACCCTTTTGGGGTAAAACGAAAATGTACTTGATTGAGTACATACATAGTTGTGTGAGGCAATAACAAAGTCTGGAATTATATTATACCAAAATATTTTTGTAATTGCCCCTAAAAGTCAGCAATTTTCCGATGCTTTATTAGATCATAATATAATACCCCTTACCAGCTGAATATATGTCCAGGGCCAAGCAGCCCTGGAACAGTATTTATGTTAATTAAAAAGAATTTCTTTGCAAAAGTCTTAGTCTTAGCAAACAATTTAAACTTAATGTGCACCTCTGAATTTACCTTTCTTCTTATGTCAAGAAAGTATTTGCAGCAACATTGTCATTAGGCAGTTATGTCTGTGATATTAGGTACATATGATGGCAATTAGAGGCAGAACCTCCGAAAATCCTGGTAGTACACCCAGGCATGGTTATAGCTATTTTAAGCAGATTTATACTTAGAGCATCAAAGAATGTCACAGAGAGAAGAAAATATGGTAACTGTTGCTTTAAATTATAGCTATCATTACTTCAAAAGGATATTCAATCAGAAACCACTGCAGACTAAAACTATTTATGTCTTCTGACACTGAAAGGAAAGTAGGCAGTTTCGACCTGTCATCTCTTAATTATTTTTTTTCCTCTTTTTTTTTTTTTTTTCTTTTTAATAAAATAAAAGTACTGTTTGGTCTGTAAGAAACAAGTTATAAGTAAAGGAGGAATGAGTCAGAACAGGTCTCCTGCTTGTTTTTGACCTTTTTCCCTGCCTGTCAGCCTCATTAAGTACTGCAGGTTCTTTGCTAAAAATTCATATTATATATATAAAAAATATTTTGTATATACAAAAGCTATTGGAAAAATGAAACCAAACTGAGCAATGGTGCTGCTCTGGCTGCTTGGACATAACACGCAGCAGTGTTTGCCCAGCAAAACAGTTCCTGTGCCAAGTAGTAACAGGTAGAGCTTTTTTAACTCACAGGAAAACTTTTCCCTACAAATCAAAGTGACAGAAGTGAAGCCACGGTTGCTTGCGGAGTAAATTTTGAACAAAACCTTAAGCTCATGATTAAATTATCCAGGGGGACTCATGACCTCTTCTAGCAACAAGAACAAATCTCCCATTAGTAAAAAGTTTAAAAGCAAGGAACGTTCTATTCATCAAAACCTTTAGAGGTTGGCCATGGAGTGGCCTGCAAAATTAGCAGTTAGAAGCTCCAGAAATTAAGTACAGTAAGAAAAAATAATATTATAATAAAAACAATTAAAAAAGGGTCATTTTCTTTTGATCTGCTTTCTACCCCTTCCCTTCCTGATGCACTTAATGTGCTGAGCAAAGAGTGACGATGAAGTGTCATTAAATAAAAGAAGAAACACCTAAACATGGGTGAAAAGGATCTTGTGGCATGAGGGAGGAGAAAAGGATTTGTCCTCCACGCAGAAAACATTCCTGGAGCGAGATGAGCCCCCCCATTGCCAGCTGTGGGGGAGAAGGCAGGCAGGCAGGTCTGCCATCAGGGGGGTGGGTGTGGGGTGGTGGGTGCTGGGGGGAAATTCAGGCGACATCGTGGTCCAGGCTTTGAGAGGCTCCAACTTGGAGGTGAGTAATTACACCAGGCAGACGTAAAGAGCTCATGGCTGAGCTTGTGCGGTTCCTGTGTTATGACGTAGTTTGAATTACAACACGTGCATTATACAGATGTATGTACACGAGGCAAGAGCAGAAGAGCCCACATCAAGAATCAAGCCTGTTTTGTTGTTTCCAGAAAGTGGGACCGTTTCTGGAGAACATTTCTGATTTGAACCAAGTGGCTCCAAAAGCCCTGGCCACAACCACAACAGTGACGAAGGGTTTCTGTGAGGGTCTGTGCAGCATGGAGAGCAATACACCAGGTAAGCGGCCAAGCCCCTCCACTCTCAGATGCTTCTTGGTTATTTTTGTTCTCAGGATAGCTGGTTTAAGACCCAGCTACCCAGCAGAGTAGTGCTAGGCAGGATCACAGCTTGGAGGAAGGCAGGGGGGTGCTTCAAACCAAAAAAAAAGGGCAATTTCCAACCCAGCATCCCACAGCATGTAGTGCCTGGAGTGCCTCCGGAGCAGCCGGCTGCATCGGCCAGCATTGCTAACACCATCCTTCCTTATCCAAGCACTGATGCCACCCTGGTTCTGCTTGAAGTGGATCCTCTGCACCTATGGTGAGAGAGAAGTCAAAGTCAAACACGTTCAGCACAGAACACAGGATCTGAAATTTAGAAAACTGTCCAGCAAAAAAACCAAGTGTACCATGTGTGGCCGCTTTTTTCATTGCTGGAGTTGTAGCTGTGTTTCAAAACATGCACATAGCATTTTTCACTATTTGCTGTTGTGATTTTTTTTTCTTTTTTAAAAATCTTTCCTTGGTAAAATCCATTTGTGAAAAAAAAAACAAAAAACCAAACAAGCCACCCACAAACTTTTACCTTTCTCTGCTTCCCTTTCCAATTCTGCAATATCAGCTAATCAGCAAGCAGTTTGCACTGTTTATAGATTTCTACCGATCACCACAGTGAAAATGCAAGTTACCCGACTCACATCTAAATAAATTAGCAGTCTCCTGTTGATATCTACTCTCAGCAAAATTACTGACAGTAGTTTGCTCAGGCACAGAGTCCAAAACAGCTTTTCCCCACTGAGATTCATGTGCCTTTTGGTCAGAAACGTCATCTCAGCTCGCTATGCTGTTTTTTGCTGCATGAGCAGGAGAGAGCACAAAGACTAGGGAGCAAGAGCAAATATCTTCCCTTATGTGAATTAAAATAAATAAGTACTGCTAAGAAAAAAAATAAATCACTGCACACCTGAAGGAAATTAAAGACATAGCAAACACACAAATGCTACATGGAGAAGTAGCTGAAGAATAAGCATGTAAATGGCACTGAAAACAGGAAGAAACGATCAATACCTTCTAAATGTTGCATTCCACGGGGCCACAGCCCCTTCCCAAGGGAATCACTGCTCTTTTAAGATGTCCTAAGCTACCTCCCTGATGATAGTTGGTCTCAGCGGAGACACAGATGCAACAAGACCGCTGGCACCGGAGCAGTCGGTGCGGTAAGTCATGGAGCGGGCAGAGGGCCGCTGGCAGTCAGCGACGCGTCTTTCCATTACAGGTAACTACCACTTTAAGCACATTGTTTCAGGGATTGGAATGTAGCAATAACTGATCTAATTAGCGTAGGCTGTAATTTAGGAGGGTTCGTTATGTCACACGCATTATGACTCTCGGGTATTACTAAAGGACTCATTTGTAGTACTTGAAATGAATTTCTCTGAACCCATACAATGTCACCCATATAACTAGTACGTAGCTTTAAGATGATCTGACGTACTTAAAAATCACTGACTTTGAACAGCATGAAGTTTCCAGACAGTAATAAACAAATCAGCAAATAGTACAGATTTACTTCTTGCCAAGAGAAGGGGAAAAAAAAAAAAGTAATTTTAATGGCTATATCAGATTGAAATGGCAAGTAAGCTCTCTGACAAAACTACAAAGGAAACTAATAAATCATGCCAAAGGAAATATATATTGTGATTAAAGACACACACATACAGAGCTCACATACGATACCTGTTTACTTCATCCAACAAGGAAAAAGTTTAACGGCTTCTCAAGAGAAGTCAGTTATTTATTATTTCTGCTCTAAAAGCTCCTGTGAGCCTTCCCGCGGCAGGAAAGCAAGCCTACACTTCAGGTAACCAACCCAGTTCCATGAAATACATAACAAGACAAGCACATAAGCAGGTTTCAATAGTACAATGCTGAAATCAAAACAGTTATAATTAAGTTCAAATCGGTAATCTGAAAAGGTTACAAATATAGCCTCTATTATTTGCTTCCCTTCAGGAGTCTCTCACCGACTAGGTATTTCATAGTTCTTTGCTTTTATGACCTGAAAAGTTCAATCTCACAAAGATACAAATGTGTTTTTCGTTTTTACTTACATAGTGATCTAAAAAAAGGAAAAGTCTTCTGGAGAGCGCTTATGCAAGTGCTTAACATTAAGCAGTCCATGGAGCCCCTGCCTGCACCTTCTTAAATCAATATTAAAGCCTCTGATAATTTCATTTGTTCATGATCCCCACTCAAGGGGAAAACGCTATCATGACATTGACACTAGTGACTTCTACAATGTTCTATTCAGAACACACTGATCTCCGGACCTGATCTAAAATTAACTGAAACTAATTAATTCTTTACTTACTTTCATATGATTTGCATTGGACCTGTCTTATTTGGGGGAGTCAGAACTCAACGTGTTATTTCTTTCTCAGCTTCCTTTTGAAAATCTGAATTTTAGAGAATTAATTTTAAAAGTCCTACTTTATAAGGTAGAATATTGGCATTAGATCCTGCACACAGAATACAGCATTGCTCAATCAGAAATGGGTATGTCAAGTTGTGCGTGAAGCCACAAGGAAAATGCTGCAGCACGAGCTGCTTTTGTTTCGTTGCAATATGTTCCAGGGGCTTGGAGCACCCCTGGGCTTTAAAAGGTAAAAAAAACCCAAACCCTTTAGAAACTTTAAAAATTATTTTGAAAAAAATCTTTCCTGTGAAAGCTAAAGACCTAACTGGATGACTTATTCCCATTACTTCCCAATACAGATGGGGGTTCAATATCTCTTAAATGTTTTTTAAAAATCTCAGATATAAATTTAATTTCCAGATACAAATTAGATTCCCATTCTCTTACAAAACCTTCCTTAATGTTGTTACCACTGGTGTCCTTTTTGGCTGCCTAGGTATCAAATATATTTCTAAGTGGGTACTGAACCAGCTAGGAAGACTGACTGCATTTAGTCTTTAATTAAATGCTGGTGGATTTCCTTCAATAGCATTAAGCTCAGAAGTGAAAAAACATAATTAAATGATGCTTCTACGCAGGCAATGATCAGCATTCTTGCATGCAAGGTGTGGTAGCAGAGTAAGCTAAGGATTACTTCTCAGTTTTAGTTTTCATATTGAAGTTCTCATAGTTCATGAGGAACCTTATTCCGTATGCATGAAACATAAACCAGGCAACTGTCCTAAGGATGCAGTGGATTTATAGAAGTCCATTAATCTGATTAATAATTGGATTGCTGACAAGTTAAGTGTCTCAGTGCTGTTAAAACTAAGTATATTTTAAACGTATCTGACTTCCTCCCATTATCTGTCATCTCACTGAAGATGTGGGCAAATAAAAGGTTGCCATCATAAGAGGTTGCTGTCCCGTGGAAGCCCCTGTAGTGTTAGCAAGCAGAGGAAAGCCCCAACACAAAGAGCTGGTGGATTGTACAAGGTTTTTGAACATACTGAGGAACAGAATGACAGCAGAAAAAGGGCTGTCAGGGTTAATCTTTAACACTCCTGTTCTAAATGGAAATATTTCCAATACTGGCGAACTCCTGCAATTTCCACGTGTATATCTAAAACATTCCTTTCGTGTGGACATGTTCTACGTGATGGCTTGACAGAAACCCAGAGATACAGACTCTGATCTGAGCTTTGCCACTGACCCGCCCCATGACCCTGGATAAATCATTCCACTGTTCCATTTCTCTTTTTGCTTCTTTAGAGCACAAGTTCTTCATACGAGGAGCCAACCTCTAGTTACCTTTTTATCCAACATGTTGAGCCCTGATCTCTGATGAAACCTTTAGATACTCCTGGAAATAAGGGGAAGAGTGGCGAGGAACAAATGGTACTGACATTCACAACCCTCATTCCATCTTGGGAAATACACTAGAGTCAGCACAACTACACCTACAACACTTCGTCATGGATTTTGGCCATGAGTTAGGGGCTAGAGCAGCAGATGACTTAGCTGGGGGTACGGGTGAGAAAACAGACCTCTCTAGTCATTTCTGCTCACTGCTGGAAGTCTAATTTACGTTAAATAACAGAGTTATTTTTCCATACTGCAAACATCATACTAAGACCACAAACTCAATTAGTCTGAAGAGCCAAAGGAAATTGTATCACCTACCCAGGCTAAATTGAGATGAGTCATTCTTTGTCTTTGACTCCCTTCCCTAGCACTGGCAGAATGCAAAGATAAAGAAAGAAGTGCTACTCACACTAGAATAAGGCAAATCTGCTAGTTAGGACAGTCCTGAGATGTGAATTTGAACCCCTCCAGCCAAGTAGATGCCACATCTCACCCACCTCCGCAGAGCACTTGAATGATCAGTGTCCTTTACGAAAGACTGGACATACTTCTGCCTCCTCTTGAGGCTACGTTTCATGAAGGGTTGACCATGCTTTGCTGCTTTGGGCCGCAAGCTCAGGAGATTTAAAACCTGCTCTGACTTAGGGTCTCCATTAGGAACACACAGATTCCCAAGAAGGGCACAACTCCAGAAGGGCTGTCTCTAGCACCTCCTAAATTTTCCTTACTCAGCATTCTGGCTGCTATGATTTCTACTCCAAGTTGCCTGAAATCAGCTGACTTGGCTGAATCCCTCTACACCCTCATCTTCCAGGACGACATGCTCCAGCACAACCTTAGCAGCGGCGTTACAGAAGGAGCAATGTAAGGAGGCCCATCCTACCCTCCAGCATGGGGATGGCCAACCGATGACACTGGAGTGTTGTCATGTTCATAAGCAGATGAAGTATCGCTCCCATGCTAAAATTGCATCACGTGCCTGGCACCAGGACTGTGTTGGTGGAAAACCACCTGGGTAATTCACATCTTCAGCTGTGGGACGCTGTAGGTCAGCAAGAACTGCCAAAAACAGTATTCCAGGACTGCGCTGGGATGCAGCTGCATGCCCTCTCCAACCCCAGCGAGTGCTGCAAAGCTGAGATTCCCCCACACAGCTTCCATCACCCTATGCCTGCAAACTTCTGCCTGTGTCTCCAGGAAACGTGTACCTGCCCAGTGCCTCTCAGCCACAGGGAAATTTTGGTGTATAGCCTGAGCTGGAGGAGGGGTTGACCATTTCCTCACTGTCACCTCTGTCTCTGCCAGCAATACCATAGGCCTCTTTCAACACCAGAATTTTGGTTCCCTGGGAACTTCAGCAGAGAGGTGAAAGCTGTCCTAAGGAAATTAGATAAATGAATATATACCCTAAATTGCTAGGGCGGATTATTTATAAGAGCTCTGCACCACTTTTGAGTTGAGCCACATAAAAAGCAAAGGAAACTAGTGCCAGCTTTGGTAAACAGGCTTTACTAAAGAAACTACTGTGGACCCCAAAACCTACTCAGAAATACTGAATAAAGCTAGGACTGTAAGGCACAAGAGACTAACAGTTTTCATCCTTTCCTCCCTTTACCCTTCCTCCCTTTTTTTAAAGTAAGCTTGACCTAGTGTGACTCCTAGAAGTTACCCGCTGGGCACATCAGAAATATATCAGTAACTAGAGAATGAAGAATATATCTTAGGCTATGGAACAGAAACCAAAATGAAAGCTTTACCATTAGGAATATTAATGTCAGTAGTGTCTGAGTTAAGACAGCTACAGACTGGAAAAATCAGTTGCTGCTCTTCGTTTGTGTAAGTAGGAATATCAGCAATTCATCCTGTGAAAAATAGTACTTCAGCTGGTAGAGTTGGAAGGGAAGAGAGAGAAATTGAGGCCTTTTGTCTTGAATTACATGTCTAAGGGCTAGAAAAAACCCTACTACCTCTTCTCCCCCCCCCCCCCCCCCCCCCCAAGAAACGAAGAAATAAAACAAAGCAGAAGGAAAAAAGCCCCACGACCAATATAGCAACATGACAGTGATGTGTATAATGATCTCTGGCAGCCTAAGGTAAGATCACAGCCCTTGGGACTGGTGGAGCCTGAAGCTAACAGACCCCTGCTTTGGGGAAAAAATGAGAAGTGTACAGGGAAAAAAAGTTCAGTTCTCAAAAAGAAAAAAAAATGTTCAGTTCTCAAAAAGAAAGGAGAGGTATGTTGCTAAATCTGTTCCTTCTGAAGAAACCTCCAAAAACATAAATGTATGAAAACATCTGAGTCACTTCTGCATCCATGAGTGAGTGGTCCCCTCTACCCTCACCAGTAATTCCAGGAAGGGCTGCTCGACCCCCCGTTTGCCCCAGGAACTACTCTGTGTGCAGATAGCTCCATCGTTTTTTTTCAGTACAAATCACTCTGCAGATATTATTCTCCTGTTGTAGTCACTTTATGTTTCTTTTTTTTTTTTTTTCAATGCCAACTTGTGTGTAAATTTAAAATTGAGCATGAATGAGGTTCATCTAAATTACTGCTTTCACTATCCTACCTCCAAATCTCCCTCAGATATTGCGATCATGCCTGTTCTTTCAGGAAGGTTATTTGAAATGTCTGTAAGATAATGAAATTAAAAAAAAATAATAATCAGTGCAGTTCCAAGAAAAGATACAGAAATTCCTCAAAGTCCATAAGTGGCTTTGTTGTTTCGATTGATTTTAGATGGAAGGTGTGAAATACGACAACTAAAAGGCAGTACTGCTGAAAAATCAAGTTATTTACGGTTCTCTTCAGTTGGATCAGGTTCTCTAATTCCTTGGTTATCTGCATTAGTGTTTGGACTAGTGCAGTGCAAGGCAAGAGCGGGATGGAGAAAACTTGCTTTTTTGGGATGCTATTTAAGCACATGTCAAACCGTGCCCTGGCTGCTGCTGAATATCCTGAGCTCTTAGGAAAATCCAGTCCTTTCACTGGGTACCGAACAAAGGCAAGCCATGTTCCTGGTTAGCTTCAAAGCCTGGTACCAAAAAAAAAATATCACAGGGTTGGCAGCCCCATGCACATCTGAACAGAGGAAAAGACACTGTAATCAAATACTGAGTGGGTGGAAAGAGCAGGGAGCAGTGGTTCCGTGAATCACTGCCTCCCCAAGGCCTTGCTGTCACTAGGAGTACAGGTGTGGGGTTTTAAAAACACATGTTGTCCATACTGATAGTTTAACAAGCGTTAGTCAAAGCAGTAGCAGTTTTAACAGGCATTTACTGGTCAAGATAAAGCTTAAGCTCCCCCCTCTGGGTTATTGCAGTCAGCTAACATGTTAAAACTGTAGCTGCCTAGTCCAAGAAAGGATTTTAACATGAGTTAAAACGAGAGTCCTTTTTGTACACGCATGGCTTAAGAAAGAAGAGTCCAAATCCCTTCTTCCAGCCAGAAGAATAGAAAGAAGCAGAAGAAAAAGGATTAGAAGCAGCATATGTGCTCTGTCCTCTCCCTGCTTTCTTCCCTAGCTTTTATTTTGCTTTGCTCCACTTACAGAGGGTGCCGCTGGATGCCGACCCAGTTCATTTCTGTATTACCTTTCAAACCAGGCCCACATACGGAACGGGGTCACAGCAGGGATTCCTGCTGCCAAGTGCCCGCTGGTAGAGGAACAGGTAAATGTTTTGCGAGGCAAACGCTCCTGAACGCGGCGGTTGCCGTCAACTCCAAAGCTGTCATCTCTTTAAAAACATTAGAAACAGAGCGAGGGAGATGTTCTCGCATCTATCCAGCTCTGCCACAGGCTATACGTCAGAAAAGCTCCCTGGCATTTTCCAAGGTGTAAGATGAGGCAGAATTTGCCCCAGAAGCATGAAGGCAAAGTTTACATCCATTGCTGTGCGACTGTATTTACACTAATATTGAATTCGGAGCTCAATGCCTGGTACTAATCACTCATTCTGAGTCAATTTGAACATACCTCTCTCTGGAGGCAACAGAAGTCTAAACTGAAACACCGTAGGAAATAAAATGTCATTTAACTGGGAAGAGGAAAGAGCCTTGTGAAAGTAAGAGAATCCAAGGGGCACTCCTTTCTGCTGTCATTTGTCATGTATGACACAGGAATGTTGACATCATCCTCTGATAAATGACACTGGCACCTGCATCAGAGAGATATTCTTCAGCAAAATAGAAGTTTGAAAATCCAGCAGCAGGGCACTACTAGGAGGTTCCAGGAGCTTGCAAGAAAGGAAAGATAGATGATGGTAATTTTCTTCCAAAGAGAAACATAAGACTTTTTAAGAACCATTCTCTGTTGCTTCCCCTTCTGCTCCCTCTGGGCTTTGGGAAATGATTCTGCTTTCTAAATATAATAGTGGCTTAGACACAAGCTATACGTTATCCGAGAGCTAACCTGTGGCATTCATGCCACCACCCAGTCCAGGGGGTAAGTGTCAGGCAGAGCTCTCTGGAAGGCATGCCTGGGAAAGGGACCCTCAAAGAGGCCAGCCTGGCCGCCTCCGGTCCCAGGCCGGTTAGAGACCTCAACAAACAGCCTAGTCCAGCACTAATCCTTCCAAATCTCACCTTTGCAACCACAATCTGCAATGTGGACACTTTCTCTTCTTAGAGAGCGCAGGAGCACCCGTCTCCATCCCACCCCAGGAGGGATGCTGGGCAGCTGCAGGTTGGGCGTGTGGCAGAGGGAGGTCCTCAAACAACTTCTGCACAGCTGTGCAAAGTCTGCCACGGTGGGGTCTGGCATCAGCAGGCAAAGGTAACTGAAGAGGCCTTTTTACCACGTCATCTTAAGACAGATGCATCACAAGTTTTCCGTTTTGAAAAGCTGAAAAGCGGTGGATTACCAGTGTTTGTGAGGGAAAGTCCTGCTACTCTTAAAAACGAAAAGCAACTAGATCCATTTTCTCTGTCAGAATTTTCCACTTGGTTGGCTCATGGAATTTATGTGTAGCTTGACTTTTCTTCTAATTGTATGATGTATTTATCCCAGAAAAGAAGGAAAAAACCCCACCCCTTATTTGCTTTGGAACAGCAGGTTGGGAAGGTGAGTACACAAGCTCTGTGAGCAAGTAGCCTGGTTCAGCCCCAGGAAATCTGCGTCCCGTGCCAGGGACCTCCGTAGCTACCGGCCAGGCCCACTTTGCTCTAGCTCGCTAACTACTGTCCACTCTATTTATCATTTGCCATCTCTAGGGAGCACGGCGCAGTGATACGGACTGATAGCCCAGCAATATGCCAAGGCACATCCTTTTCATCCTGCACAGCCAGCACTGTCTTCCAGACCTCTTAGTGCATGAGGGAAGCTGGAATCTGGATGAAGAACAGCTGGCTTAAAACACACCCTGACAAGCCAAATCTGGCTGAAGGGAGAAAACCCTGGAAGAATGAAGCAGTACACAGGCTCACCTCCATTTGCAGGGCTCTTTCTCCAGGACAGTTAAAATATTATCCTGCTTTGGGCTCTTACTGAATCCACCTTTGGTACTGAGCACTGGAGCAGAAGCACCCTCCCCACTCCTGATTCTCCTGCTGGGATAAGAACCCCACATATGTATCTTCATTTTTTTCAGGTTGGATTATCATAACCTGGGCTTCATAACACCATCACTGGGAAAGTAATTCCATCATCCAACCCAGAGAAGCGAAAGAGAGCACATCATACTGTTGTGCTTTTCGGGCTGCTTTGGACTAGAGGGTTATTACTGAAGCTGCAGCCTTGTGACTGGTGAGTCCCAACCAGCCGGGCCGGGCGCCTTCCCCTTCGGAACGCCCAAGCCCTTCTGCATCCCAGTGCAAGGGGAACCAGAACCCCAGAAGCTGGTCCCTTGACTCGGTGGGGTTAGGTCAGCCCCATTGGAAAAGGTTGCTGGGCAAAAAGCAAAAAGGCATTTTGGCTCATGGCGTCACACAGATGCACGGCTGTGCTCAGCGCAGAAGACAGTGCTGCAGTTTCCGTACTCAAGCACATACCGGATTGTAAGTGTTTCGGCTTGGATGAACAACTTTCAGCAGCCTGTTCTTCAGAAGAAAACCGTAACTTCAGGGGTTGAGGGAGAATATGAGTTATTATGATGGAGGGTGAGACAGGGAATTGGTTTTTATCGTACACATTTTCTTCAGCAAAATACAGACATTTATTACCTTTGCAGTCTCGATACTTTAACAACTTTTCTGTAGCAACCTATTACTTGATTAGCTTATACTGTTTAGAGCACAGCAATGATGACATAATTCTGCTGTAATGAAGATAAATATTGTCTCAGAATGTCAGAAGGCACCACATTACCCATAATGATTTCAAAATACCCTGAAGAAAAGTCTTCTGGGCTAGTTGCAGGAAAATACACACACATACGCGTCTGATTTTGATTAGAATACAAGTTATTGAAATGCTCAGTTCAGTCCAAGACTAGAATCAACTGTTAAGCCCCATAGATCAAAACACAGAATAAGAGGGGGGAAAAAAAAATCATCCTAGGGCTCTCCATATTCTTTATGCATCGGCCAGACAATGATCTAATAACAGCAGCGACTCTGGGGATATTTGTTTATCTGCTCTGAGCCCAGTGAAGTGACTCAGAGGCGACAGGGCATTGCACTGCAGTTCTGTTGGACCAAGCTGTGTCTTACTAGTAACTTTATCCTAAAGGAGGCTATTCATGGTAAGCGTTCAGTACTGCTGCCAAAGTGACAATTTGAAGCCAGTTGCAAACACATTTATGCATACAAACGAGGCAGCCACAAGTCTTCCTATTTTACCTGTGCAAATGCAAGCATAAAATGGCAGGGCGGGGGTCCTGAGGGTTTCTCCCAGGGTGGCGATGCTGGACTGATTCTTCTAACATGCAATGGGGTGGTATCTTAATTGTTTTGGTTATTAGACTCCTGACTATTAGTCAGAAGAGCAGAATCAGGCCCTCAGCAGTTACAAAATTCTGAGCTCAAACTTTTCTGACCTCTGATTTGAAAGTATGTTTGCAAAATACAGAAGATTGAGGAGATGGGGGCTAGAAGGAGAAGAGCTGAAGGAAAATCTGAACTGGGTCATATAAAATGATTAAGTATAAAAGACAGCTTTCTTGTAACATCCAGCTGTTTCTCCTAAATATTTCTAGCAAACCTACATATGTACCATTTTAGAAATGTACCAAGAGGGAATATTAGTACTTCGCTTAAAAAAACCCCAACAACCCACTCCATAGGATTACTAGTGGTTTTGAAGCTCTAGCTCTGAGATCTGTCAGGATAGGGCAGGAGTTATTTCAACAGTGCTAAATAGCTCTCCCACAGCTTTACTGTGGATTGATCCATTTTCACCCTTTCTTGCCTTTTCTGCAGTCACACACAGATGTAAAACAGATTAAGGCTCTGTGGAAGTAAAATAAAATAAAAAAGACACCTAGGACTTCTTTGACTTCTCGTTCTATAAGAGTGCAGGGTGAGCTGAATAAAGCCACAGGAGAGACAGTAACAAAATGACAAAGGTCCTGGCTGATAGTTTATTGAGATGACAACTCAGTGAGTTTTTAGACATCTCTGGCATGAAGACTATTTTTTGTCTTTCCACAAGTTAAAACACATGTACGATCAAGACGCCTGCCTGCCTATCTGTTGAAGCTTGTTTCTTCCCATTACCTCCCTCTAACAGAACCCTACCTGGCTGCAAAATGTTCCTTCTGCATTTTAATGTACTTTAAACCAACAGATGACAATGCTTGAAAAGAAACCAAAGCAAAACAATACACCATTATCAATATATTATTTATGCAGGATCCAAAAAAGCTGAGAAACATCGCTAACAAGTCACTTATTTTCAGCCACAGATCTTGAGCAACGTTATCCCTACCTGGCTGCCGGGGAACGGCTGCAGGGTCACAACCAGCAGGGTTTGATTGCTGCCTCTTGCAGCAATTCTCACCACCGTGTAGCAAAGGCAAGAGGCTTTGGCTCTGCCTTGGCAGCATTTTATACCCTGTTTCTTTTGGTGCAGAACTCTGCACAAGCTCCAGAACCACAGAGGACTGATCCCTGGGCTCCTATTCCCTGCTAAGCCCCCGACCTCCGGCACTGGGTCCTTTGGTTCCCAGCCCAGAGCACTGTCAACTGGACCTCGCCGCACACGGCATCTAGGCTCTGGAATCCTCAGATTTAGCTTCAGAAACAATAAGAGTTACAAGTTAGAGAGCACAGTGGGAATAAAAGAGATGGGTTGTCCCTCTGACTATCCATCACTGTTTCTCATGTCTCTGGGCAAAAGCAAAGCAAAGTAAAGCTTTCTCAACAGCTGCAAGTAAAAAATAGGTTGTATGTGTTTTTAAATGTTATATTTTCCCACTCTTAGGCTAATAAAAGTCAGAAAATAGAGAAGGCATTGATTTTACACTTTCCAAAGTCACCAGCATGACAGCGCCCCTACAATTAATATTTTCAAATGATAAAAATATATTGAAGCAGAGTGAAGTAGTTAAAGTAACATTTTTCATCTCAAAGTGCTTAACACTTCCATGAAATGCAAATTTTGCCATCTCTTTTTTTTTTTTTAAAATCTACAGTTAGTTTAGGCACCAAGCAATTAAACAAGCTGCTGCACAGTCCTATGGCAAGTGAGAACCAGCGAGGCTGTATATTTGTTTTGAGGTTTAAAATGTGAAATTGACTGAAAACTGGATGGTTTTGAAATGAAGAGAATGCTCATACCGAACCTGAGCCTGTCATATGATCGTCAGCTCTCAGAGACGCCAAACAGAATTTAAAAAGAACGATTTTTGTGACGATAATGCCAAAAGTCAGAACAACATTGGATACTTCGAGGAGTTCTGGTTTGTGTCTTCCTGGCCAACTCCAGGAATCTGTCAGGGACTGTTGACTGCTGAAGGCACGACTGTCATTAGCCTGAGATTAAAAGATCTCAAGGTGATGGCTGTAGATGGGGCAAAGACAGAGCGCTGAGTTACAGATACATATGTCTAGTAGTTTATTATTATTAAATTTTAGAAAAGCCCTGAATACATACACAGATACACACAAACACTCATGCACAAAAGCACGCATTTTAGAACAAGGCTTCCCTGACAGCATTTGGTGTACTTTGATGTCAGTCTAAGGAAATATGTTGGCAGCTCCTCCACACAAAAATCTATTTTCCACAAACAGCATATTCTGCCAGTATAAAAATCATCATCCAGCCATACAAAGGACACAGGGCCAAGGGGCTTGAGTGACACACCAAAAACCTCAAAACACATGTCTGAGCTGCCACATGACTTGTATAACACTATTCATGTACGGCATGAAACCGGAGCTCTGCAAGCTGCATCTTCATAATATTTTGCAACATCCTGTAAACTCATTGCAGGGAAACAATAACGGATACTCAAAGCGGTTTGGCCACTGCAACGACAGAGATCCACTAATTTTATGATTTTTTTTTTTTTTAAAGGGGCAGATGATGAATGGAGGGGAAGTTGGTCATGCTGTTCATTCAACACTAAATACCTGAGCCATGCATCTTGGTAAAGGAAAAAGGTACGTCACATCTCAGCTGCTATTCAGTAGAAACAAGGTACTGCTGAAGTCATATAGCCGGTGACTTGTGACCACAGGTCACCTCTGAAATTGAGATAATTCAAGGAAATATTTTAATGATATAAGGAAAAAGGGCCACTATGGGGAAATATCTTTAAAAAGTATGGGAAAAAAAATAATCTTCATGGAACATTGCTTTAGTTGGTCCTCCAGGACTGAAATGGAAAGATAAATGTCACAGCCAAGCCAAATGGATTTGTGAAAGAGATAAGAATTATCAACATCCTCTATCCTCAATTCCTTCTGGTTTTATCCCACTTTTCAACACTGGGAGAACAATTTAGAAATTGTTCATGAAATGAATACTAATAAACACCGAGGTGTTTTATCGTTTGTCCTGATGGATGATTCCTCAGAAGGCAACAATTTCTGCAGGCTTTAGTGGTGTGCAAATAAACCAGCAACAACCCAAAACTCGGAATCTAAAAACTGCAGAAAAGGAGAATTCAGCTCTGTTTTCAGATCTCAGTTGAATAAATCTTTTTGGTGGTTTTATGACTAATGTAAGACTGAAAGTAGGCACATTCCATCTGTGGTTCATCTGAGCAGGGGCAAACAGGCAGCAACAATGTCATTCTATGAAAAAAGAGCTGGACAATTTAACGTGAGACCTACAATATTTTAAAGGCAGGAAGTATCTTTGTGAAAACGCCCTTTTCCCTTAATTAGAAAAATCAATATAAGTTGAACAGAGAGAATATTTGTATTTTAAATAAGTGTGACAGATTGTTACAGACCACTTCTAGCTTACTAATACCTAGCTGCTTCGCCTGCCAACACCAAGAAATATCTTTATGCGTTGGGTGAGCAGCCGCCTTGCACAACAGTTGTGCTTCCTTGTCCAAAGCCGGTTTGTGTGCAGGAGGGTTCTGCAGCCTGAAACCACCAGCGCACAGCCCAGGAATTACCCCTCGCTGTGCTCTCGCGGGTCAGCCTCATACCTGGGCTATACACCCATGACTAGGGGCTTGCAGCATCCAGCTTGTATTAATTTGCCTCCTTAGAAATTATTATTAGACTGCTGGGGCAGTACCTGCCCCAAGGGGGATTTGTTCTCCTTGCAGCAGCCCTCTCCATTGCTGCTTCTCGGGACCCTACGCTATGGAGAGCTGCAGCGAGCCCTGTGACAATATTTCAGGGGTAAATTCTCTTTTGATGCTGTTGGAAAATCCTTGCCAAGCTGACACTACATATTAAAGAGTCCACAATAACAGAAGGCAGAAATTAAATTGAACAGGATATTAATACCTTGTAGTTGAGGAAATGATATTTCCTTTTGATTTTACTTTTTGCTTTGTGCATTAGCCAAAACCTGCAGCCCTGCATAAACTGAACCAGCTCACCAGGTTCTCCACAAAGAA
The DNA here is from genome assembly GCF_023638135.1 of Falco biarmicus. Classification (NCBI taxonomy): domain Eukaryota; kingdom Metazoa; phylum Chordata; class Aves; order Falconiformes; family Falconidae; genus Falco; species Falco biarmicus. The sequence goes on along the minus strand of NC_079302.1, from coordinate 19,027,423 downwards.
ACAGCAGTGGCTCTCCTCCCGCCAAGCACGCAGCGACAGCAACCACCTCCAATGCCTCCCCCGCTAAAAACTCTCTTCAGAAACCTGGCAAGTTTAAAATAATCAGGTCTACTTCATCCTGCATCCCCTCCAGATCTTTTTATCCATCCTATTAGTTTCCACAGCAGCAAATATTAGTTGGCTTGTGATTAACTCATCTGAACAGCCCACAGATCCGAAGAGAAGGTTCAAAACATGAAAAAGGGTTTTTGCAGTCCGATGTTTCTTTCTGCTGTGCGCTAAGATCTTTTATTTTCCCACTCCCTTTATTGCTACAGAGAGTACTTGAGCACACCCATCCAAACCCACGAACAAGCGCTACCTGGGCTAAGGCAGCTGGAGAGGCAGAGCCCCCCCTCTGATAGCCCCTCTGTGTTTTGAGCTGAAACACCACAAACTTAGTAACAAAATTATTTCCAAAAAGATTGGAAGGGTTTTCTGTTGCATGACATATTCTGGCGGGTTGAGGACACTTTGCTTACACAAGAAACTCTTACTGACCCGCTGTGACTTTTTAATGCTTCCCACTCTGGAGCGTGAAGTGGCGATTGCACGTGGCCGGTGAGACATGTATGTTAAGGTTTATGTAGGGTAAAACATGCTATGGTCTTTCAGAGAAGGATCTATCACACTTTGCCAAGCTAGACATGAGAAACCACCTGTGTCAAGGTAAGAAATACCATTTTCACAGCTGCTAAAACTGCCTCTTTACCTTCAGTGGTAAAGAAATTGACTACTGCAGCCAAAAGGTGCAGGTTTGCAAACCTGTAGCAATAGAGGGCTCCAGCCCTGTGCACAGACCCTGGCACCCCCAGCCTGCCCTGCCCCCCCTGCAAAGCATCTTCCCAGGACTCCATCTCCCGGTGTCCTCCAGGGGCAGGACATGGGTCCACGGCATAGACCAGGCTGTTCTTCCTTTCCCCTCTATGCAGCAGGTGACAGGAGAGAGCAAGGGCTGGCTGCCATCCCTTTGTTCAACAAGTTTGAGGAGGGCTGTTTTGGTTATATCTAGGGAGCTCCAGCACGTAACAGAAGAACCACTTCAGGAATAATGTGCCAACATACTTTTGTTAACTGGATCCTTGCTACAATCTGTATACTGGCAGGAGAGGCGCATGCATATATGCACGTATTTAACAGAAACTCATCTGGATGTATGCTCTTTAGGGACTAACTCTTAAAAAACATTAGGTTGCAGTATTTGTACATTATCCAGGCTCAATTTAATACAGCTTTCAGAGTGCTGGCATGGCGCAAATTAGTTGGTCTGCATGCCAGCAGCCATCACTAGTGTAACAGCAGAGCCAAACTGGGGAAACATTAAGAAGCACGTTTTGTGTATATAATTGTATGTTTACAAATGAGGCATTTGAATATTATATAGTTAGTCCAGTGCAACATGGAGATGGGAGTCATAAGACTAAGAAAATTTGGCATCCTGGTATGAAACTCTGGCCAAAACCATCATTTAATCCAGACAAGGAAAGAGATTGATCAATTATGCCAGTAAGTTTGAAACAGCACTATAAAAAGAAAAAGTGACATGGCACAGGTCTGTGGTTCCCAGCTAATAGAGCTAAACCCTAGCATCAGATGGTTTGTATTTTACATTATTGTCAAACAAAAATAAATCATCAAAAACATGGTAGAACCAAGCCTAACTGGCAGGACATACCATTAAAAAAAACAGCTAGCGGTTGAAGTGAAAATTAAGAAGTGCTGTTCATTCTCCCAGAAATGCCAGGGCTAACCAGAAGAAGCAGCTTGCACTTACAGGCTTTGCAATTAATTCTCTTTTTCTGCAAGCAAAAGGCTGTTAGGCCATATAGCTGAGTTCTGCTCCAGTGAGATTTTGCTTCCTGATATTCAGAGATTAGCATACTAAGTACATTATGTACTGGATTTACATAACTATTGTATTAGGGCACAGTTAAAATTTTGTTGCCGTTTCTATTGTAAACCCCAGTTTCAGAGCCTAGAGTCGTGATTAAAGATTATCTCCAGACGACCATCTTTACAGGGGTCGGAGAAAGGGGAGATTATGTATTTATTTTTAAAACATATTTCGCATTTCCAAAAGAAACAATAAGCTGCCAAAGACACAGCAGTCTAATCAATACATCAATACTGGAAGGGAACAAGTATTCTTCCAGGAAGAATTGACAGGCAGATGCTCAAATGACTTTATCATTCTTTACATTAACCACCAACCCCAAACATTCACTCACCGTGACCTGGGCCCCCAGGTTAGAAGCTCACCTTAAAAGTCATGGGACCTAAAGATTACAAATGTAGAGATGGTTTTATGTTCCTTCCCCTTTTTGAGGCTATCAGCTTCAACATTATCAAGCTTTTCTTGGCCATTGCACAGGCTATACATTTGCTAACTAAAGAGTACACCATCCTTTGCAGCCAGGAGATAGACCTATGTAAATGAGAGTCATGATACAGCCAGGAAAGTTGCCAGCCCTGTATTATACTGTATTCTAGGTTATTCTATGCCTTTTGTACCTGTCAGAAGGAGAGTTTAATTTCAAACCCCTTCTAGTCTGTGTTTCTAATCGCTCTCATTGCCCTGTGCTTTCCCTGGACCAGCATGATGTGCGAGGTGGCACTTTCAGCGACACCCTGGCGCGCTGCATAGCTGCTTGTCCCCCTGGCCCTGCAGCCGCTGCTGCACTTTATCACGTTAAAGCCATCACTGGGCCATAGGCTATGGCTCATCATCAGTGGGCTGCGCTTGGCTTCAGCCACGGACTGATGCAGAGGGCTCAGGAAACCAGGAAAATCTTCCTGGCAGGGTTTGCCCAGCAGAGCTCTGTGCTAGTCTCTCCTGTGGCCCTGGCATCACGGGCCACCCACAGCCCTGAGCGGCCCTGGCCCCTGCCCTCCTGGCCAGCGCAGGATGGTACAAGGACTCCATGATTTCATCTGCTGCGGTGGGTTTCCCTGCCGGCACTGAGCACCCGCGATGGCAGCAGCACTGCCGCTGCCTCTCCCACCAGCAATTTCCTTGCAGCAACCGAAGCAGAGCGTTGGTTTGCAGCGTTTGCGCTTGATGTCCTCCCGTCTTTGCTATAGTTAGGACGGGGAATTAATTTAGATTTAAATAGCCACATCAAAAACTCAAGCAAGTTTTACTTTAAATTGCTAGCGTAGACAAACACATTGCTCCAGCTGACTTGGCACGGTGTCAGCTCACTTTCTGAGCGCAGGACATTCAGACGTGTCTCAGGGCCAGATTCCCAAATGCAGTCAGGTGTCTGAAAGAGCAGGAAAACCTCTACGTGCGTTTGAAAAACAATGCAAGCGACTATTTGAATCTTTAGATGCTTTAATTCTGGTGTATAGGATTCTAAATCCCAGTGACTCTTGATGAGACTCAGGCTCAAAAGTGCCTTCGTTGCTTTATCGAGAATGAGTCTAAAGGCCAGATTGGAAAAGCCATTTACATCCTTAACTCTCATCTGGCCCTAAGCCACTGAGCAGCTTCGGAACTGGTACCCACTCCCTCTTCTAACCAGAATGGAGAAACGGAGAGGATGGTGACATCTTTTATAACAAAAATTAGATCCTGCTTAAAGGAAATGGGACTCTAGAGGAACACTGGGGTTGCCCAGCACCACAGCCCTGCTTCACAGACATCACAGATGCCTGTGCATTGTCACTCAGAAAAATGAATAAATCAAGTCCTCATTCATAATTTTTCTTTGAGAAGTTACTTCTTCAGGATAGAAGTAATACCTTTCTACTTGTAAACTTTGTGTGTCAAAATAGGTTTTGTTAAAAAAAAAAAAAAAGTTTTTTTGGCTTATGTGACATCCCAGATCTTTGTCATGAGGAAATGTTTATCTATAAATTATAATGTCCTGAGAAAACATGGTTATAGTAGGAATAAAACCACATCCAGACCATTAGCTGTAACGGCAGACTGGGGCAGCGTTGATACTTACACACACATATCATATTTATTGACAAGTTACAGAGTTTACCAATTTTTAAAGTTCTGAAGTTGGAAAGTCTGTACCATATGCTGAGCCAAAGGCTAAGGGCAATATTTCACCACTAAGGTAACTTTTTGAACCCATGAATTTACCTGGCAGTAGATCATCTTAAAATATATCATGTGGCAAGTCCACATCAACGAGCAGTTCTCTCAGTCCCCAAGATTACCATAAATAACATTCATCGCACTGTGCGGACGGAGGTAAAAAAATCTTTAATACACTGAAGCATCTCACCTTGCTAAAGTAAACACCTGCCTTGTTTTGATTAACAGGAAAGCGGTCCAACCCGTGTCGAGCAAACTTGGCCATTCTCCACTCAACCAAACACTTAGGAAACTTCAGTTAGTTTATCCTTCCAACATATTATGGAAATATTAGTATTTGCCGCTCTGAAAAATACTTTTTTTGGCATCTTCATTTCCCATCCCTATTCTAAGATAAACACTGACAGCTGATGGTATTCAGGAACATTGCCATATGTTCCCTCAGAAATGGAATTCTGAAATATGGCTGTTATCCACCAATCGGCATATTTACTAATTAGCACAAGATTGCTCAAATATATTCATTTCTCCCCCAAGGGAGAATCCCTCTGAAGAGTTCCCATCTGATGCATCAGGATCTCCTGCTCACCACTTACCCACTCTCACAGTTTCCGATTTAATGGTTAACACAAGGAATCAAACAACTCTCCTAGGGAGCAAAGTCAAACTGTTCAAACTGTACATCTTCAATTGCTATTTTTTTCCAGACAAGCAAGGCAAACAGCACTCATAGAGTTAATATTTGAATGCCTTTTCTAATAAAACTGGCTTCCAGTTTTTCAGTCTTTTGTGCAAGTTTAATAAAATAAATTTTGAATATCAATGGAGTACATTCTATTTTTCTTGGCATGTCTCTGCCTTGCTATGTCCTTCTATTGCAGGAGTCATGCCATAGGGAGAGCACTTTTCCACAGTCCATTGAAGTTGTGCCATAAGGGCTGGAGATGATTTGCTAAAATGCTCCAAAGGTATTCAAATTTCTTTAAAGAAGAAATTCAATTTATGTGCATTTATATTGCAGTGTCTGTCAGGAAGAAAGGTTATAATCACCAACATATTTTAGATTTACATTTTCTTCTATACATGAGGTAATGGTATTAGAGGTAAACTATGAGGTTTAAAGTTGAATTCGATGTATGGTACTATTTTCATTGCTGCTAAAAGCATGTTTTTGAAGTTCTTGAGGAAAGCATATGTTAGCATATGTTACTGAAATATCAAGAACAGGATGCTGGGTGGCTTAGAGGATAAACCATTTGTCTTTTTTCTCCACATTCTTATATAAAGCATGGCTGGATTTCACGAGCAAAATGAACAGAGGATTCTCAGCTCACAGATTAGCTCACATCAGAAAGTTGCAGCGCGGTTTTGTTAAGCAGAGCTCTCTGTGAGGCGCATTTCTGAATTAACATGCGAGCTAAACGTGCCTTTCAGTGGTACCACGGAGGAAGGGAAGGAGGCGGCTTCGAATTTTGTGATGTCGCTTATGTAACCCTCAGAAGAACAAATACTCATCAAAAATTAAAAGGAAACCCTCTCAACCATATTGCTGTGGGACGCGCTTCGCCTCGTTTTTCTCTGAAAATTTACTTCATTTAAATTTCCTGTGATGGTATTAAATATTTAGATGTTGATATTTTCACTGAGCAGAAAACATTATCACAATTCTTATTGAGTTGGAATCCTTTTAAGCATATGTTAAAGTTATCTGATAATTAAATTGCCACGCTTATCTCATTTAGGACCCCACTAATTATAGCCTGAGTTTTTCAGTGCATCTGCAACCTGTTTTGGAACTGTAGCCGAATGTCCTCTCTTAAATAAACACTCATGGCTGGCCCATAGATTTCTATTATAATTTCATTGCTGCCCCTGCAATCTCTGTCAATAAGGAAGCGTCAAAGCTATTATGCTGGGTTTTTCCATAGCAAGCTAATTGTATTTTAAGCCTGCTTCCAAATGAATTCCCGATAGCTATCCAACTTTGTAAACAGTGGTTTAAGCAGCACTCTTTGGGGAAGCCAGCGTGCGCGTGCACACGCTATTTGCTTCATAAATTTCCACAGACAGAAATCCTGTTTCATTTCTCACAGAGTGTTTATTTTTAATACCTTGTAGCCAGATACAACAACATGTATTTTCTGAGTACCTGAGTGGCCCTAGTCGGGACTGAGCTTCATTCCCTCAGTCAGGTTTAGGAGCTAACACCCCCTGCCATGACTTTTCTGTGTGCAAAGAGTATCAAGATGCAGACATACTTGGGGAAAAGAAAGGAATCTCAAGAGAGCGGCTCTTTTATTTGTGTAATTGTCTATGGTTTATCTATGTGTCAGCCTAATTCACAGAATACTCTTTTCCTTGCCCTTCCCTCACAGGCTTCTCCTATCAGATATGACGCGAAACATCGCCATAACATGGGGTACTTTGGGAAGCCTGTGTGGAAAGTTTTGTATGATATTTAATACCATTGCGTGTGCAGACACACATGCAGAGGGCTTCCTTTTGTGAAGCGTGGAAGTTTCGCTTGGTTGCACAAAGGTCCAGATACAATGCAGGACATGAGCATCTCCTGACAAGAGCCAATCCCTTACCTTCTCACCAGGAAATGGCTAACCCATCGGTTGGGAGTTCTCCACTGACATGGATGGACCACCAAGTGAACTCTTGTTTTCAGTCTAAAGTCCTACCCCAAGTATTCTCCATTACCATCTTCCCACCAACTAACCCCCCCCCCCGCAACAAAACGTCATCTACAAAACCTGACTAGCGGAGACACAAGCAGTATGTAAAAAAGCTTTTGCTGAAGAAATAATACAGAAGAAAAAGAAACTTGGGGTGTACCCTGCACATGGGGCCATGCTGCAGGGATTTACTATAAAGCAGACAACTAAAGCAACTGAAACCAGAACTACCTATAAAACAGGGTAGGAAACACGGGTATGTTTCCCCCATTACTTTGCAGTTTGAGCTTTGAATACAGCTCAGTGTGCTCAGCTTTGGAGGGCTTGTTCTGAACGTTTTGCATTCTGTCCCTTTCTAAATGGAAGTAATAGTTCAGTAATGCATGCATTATCATTTATTTAGGACCTGAGGACTTTTTCTTTCTTTCTCTTGTCCATTCCTACCTTCCAGTTATTTTCCAGAGCAGCCCAAGTCTGTTTTTCTTTTGTTTCTTCTCTGCGGTGAAGCCAGCCATCATTAAGAAGGCCAATAAACTGCACCTACCATAAAAGACTTTCATAAAAATAAAGTATAAATTTCCAAAATTGTATGCTTAAAGTCAAAGTTAAAAATCAATCACAAAATTGCTACCAGATTGCTATTTACATTTCTGTTCACTCATCTGAAGGCCATTTGTTTAGCATGGGAAAATTAAAATGTTGCACATGATTTACCTGCTCTACACTTGCCTGGGAACTCTTCCAACTTGCACTATATTTTGGTGCAACCAACAGCGGCAGGAGTATTAACACACAACAGATAACAACGTTCTTACTATGCTGTATTATCTGGGCGGGTTTTGTGCTCTTCCCATTGTTGTTAACAGGCACTGGAAGATATTGCCCATACAGTAGAAATATTCAGAATGAATCCATCTACTGGGTAAAACCAGGACTTTTGTGCACCTTCCAGTCTTTAGTCTATACAGTACAATATGACCAGAGGTTAAAAAAAAAAAGTCCAATAGCTCAGTTGTCGACAGCATTACTTAATTCTACGTGTAGTTTTCTGAGAGCTTGATTGCAAAATGGATTTCCAGCAGCAGCAAAGCCAACTTAAGGAGTTCCCATCACCCTCAAGCTGATCACTTCCATGCTGGGTAACAGCTTGTTCACAAAACCCATCCGTACAAGGTGCTGGGGCCACAGCTGCATCACTACCATGATTAAGGTTAAGAAAGCAAGCATTTTGCCACCAGAGGGAACATACTGACACCCTCCATGCCTCAATAACATCAGCAGTGGTGACATCACCAGCTGGTGACCAGGTTTCCTGAAAGGGTTCCCATGCAAGGGGTTCAGGTGACACCTGCCAGCACCAGCGAGATGCAGCTCTCTGACTGTGCTCCTGCATAAAGCCTGTTTGCAGCAGGGAGGGGAGGAAGCTTCCATCAGCCACACAGAAGCGATCAAACAAAGGAGAGGTTAGCATGGAGGAAGGGACAGGACAGCATGTACAGTATTAGATAGCAGATGTCATTTACAAGAATTCTGCTGACTCCTGAATCTGATGAAGTTTGGAGTGAAATCAGATTGTTTTAATTCTTACACTCTCCATATTCACCTGTAATAACAACAATCTATGCTTCCATACTGTAACTAGAACGGCTGTTTTACCTAGTGCTAAATAACGAATACAAAGAGCAGTGGCCTGCTACTGGGCTTCTCTGCATTCCTTCCTGCATGTTGGCTGTAACAAATGTCTTTAATGCTGCTAGAGGTTGGGGCTGATTTTCAGCTGAGAAGTGCAGAGTTGCTCCTGAAACACAAGAAAGGAAAGAGCCGAGTGACGGGCCCCCTGCCACTGCTGGATGGGGCTTTTCTACTGAGATCTTTTCAGGAGGAAACACCAACTGATAGAAAAAGAAATGTTCTGTGGCAGCACAATAGATTTTAAACTGGGAGGAGCCCAGAATTTCCAGTCCACTGCATGGCACGTGATGTGCTCTGGAGCCCAGCACCAAGGACACCCCTGCCCCAGGACAGCTCTAGCATCTGTATGGCACAGGTGGTCTTGGAGAGAGTTTGGAACATGAAATTTGGGGCTCTTGCTCAATGCCATGTGCAACACACCGGTCTCAAGGATACCTGCTGCTGTGTTCAGCCCTCAGCTGCTTCAAATTCAGGGAACATGAGCCCCGAAGGCAGCCAGGAGGTCGGGGCTGCCTGCAGCTGCAGGAGGGCCAAGAACAGACTTGAAACTGAGGTGGGCTGAGCAGCCCCATTCATTTTGAAAACGTTGTGTTGATCTTATTTCTCTAAACTTATTTCAACAGGAAATACCAATATCTCTGCATTTTATTCCAGCAAGAAATGACCCCCTTAGTATGTTCCTGTTTCCTCCAGCTGTAGCTAGTGAAGAAGATGGAGATGAGCTGTACCACTGGGAAAGGAAGGTTTCCGAGGCTCAGCAGTCTCGTAAAGGTCTGACCTATGCTCAGAGCTTCAGGAATGGGGTTTTTTTTCCTATTTCAGTATTGCTGAGCTTTTCCCCCTCATGATACTAGCTTGTGCTGAGCTAAGCAGGCACAGAGATGCTACATGGTGTTATTGCTGAGCCCAGGACAGCTCCTTTCTGCTTAATGCTCACAGGTAGGCAGGTCTGTACTGGTACGACTGGTGTACCAGGAGCTCTGTACCCTTCCTGCCCTCACTTGGTGAACGTGGGCACTGCTTGCTGCCCAGGTACAGGTACCATGGTGCAAGTCCTCTCCAAGGCCTGGCTCCACAAGACCTGGCAAGCTAAAGAAGTGGAGATTCATCCCAGGAGCACGGAGTGGGCTAAGGCAAAAGGAGGAGCATGGGAAGGGGACCAGTGGAGCAACAGCCTAGTTCACAGACTTCCCAGGTCACCTGGTGCAAAGACAGAGCAGGGTTTTGCCTCCTCACTTGCATCCAAGTCTGCCTTTATACCTCCATATGAGAATTTATGTTGTCAGCACAGTGCAGCAACACGGGCACTTCCTTTTGCTAAACAGATACAGTTTTCTAGAGGCAAAAATTTCCTCCCCCCTTAACACCAGCACCAACGTCTACAAGCAATACAAAGGCTGAGAAGTTTAGTTTATGTGTGAATTGAATCACTTGCCATCTCATCGCAACATGTAATATTCAAATTCCTCGAAGGCTCCTCAGATGTACTTTCTGATGCCCAGTTGCACCACTCTGAGCAGCAGTTTCTCACATGAAGCAGCATCCTCCTGCCCTGGCACTCAGAGCTGTGCTCTGCCAGGTCACCAGGCACAGCATGGCCACTTGGAGCAACAGTGGGGAAATGCTCCTGCTTCTGAAAAGGTACTTTTGAGTAGGGATGGATTATATTTCCTCACATTTGCATTTTCAGTTGATATTCAGAGACAGAATGTAGTTCCCTTTACACTGGCAAAGCAAATAAGTGTTTGGATTCATGACGATACGGACAAGGATGCAGCCTTGTACTTCCACAAGGCTTTGTAACACTGAAGGCTCTCGCCCACCTTAAACCTCTTGCAGGGCACAGTCTGCAAGTTCCTCCCAGACTGAGAGGAAACTGCAAAATAAGTAACAGTGATAAATCTGTACGCTCATCTGCTGCCCCAGTCCGAAAGATATACATTCCAATTGCTGACACGTGAAATCAAAAACATAGGAAAAAACTTTAGGAGCTTGAAAGAATTTTCTGAAGGGAAATCAATTAAAAAAAAAGGCACATCTGAAATTCAAAACAGTCCTACACGTTTGGATCTGTTGAAAGATATTACATGAGAAATCACAACCACAGTCAGTTCAGTGAGTAGCACAGACACTTGTCTGCACTGTGTTTCATTGCATCCCTGCACATGGTACTTCAAAAAGCATGGTAATTTGCAGAAGTAATTTTGTAAAAGCTTCCATACATCTCCTGTTAAGAGCAATTTGGCTAGTATCTGTTGCTAGCTGTGAGCATGCTTTTAGATATTAGATGGATGAGTGCAGACTAGCAGAAGGAAAAAAAATGGAGAGGATAAATACTTGGCAGTTCTCTAACAACTTTCACTAGAGGATCGCAAAGTGATTTACAAACATCAATTAATTAAGCCTCAAAAAGCCCCAGCGAGATAGGTAAGTATCATTACTCTCATTTCACTAATGCGTAAACTGAGACACCGAGAGAATAAGTCTTTCACCCAAGGTCACACAGCAAGCAGCTGGCAGAGCCAGGGATAGAAACCAAGGATGCTGCCTTACCTTGCTCCTTTCCTACTAGACCATTATATCTCTCTTAAAACAGTCTAAAGCTTCTCTCACAAGTGATATTAGTAAATACAGTGCCCTGCAAACCCAGTGAAGTTTCCCTCTGCGTCTGGGATCACCAGCCAGAAGGCGTCACCGGTGCCAGGCCGCACATTACTCCTCCTGCGTAACACATGAAGGTCCCTAACCCCTTGGTTCCTAGTTTCTATTACCTAGTCCCAGACAGGTCATAGGGTCAACAACTGGAGATAGAATGGACACCCCTGCTCCATTAAAAACAAACCACTCAAGCCAAAACCAACCAAACAAAAAAACCCCTCCAAACCATCACCAAATCCCACGAACCCCGGCTGGGAGCGTGACTGGTACTGTGCTCTGGCCCTGGGACATGCAGCACTGTAGCATTGCTCAGCCCTGACGAAAAATATAACTTATTTTTTATTGTAGCTCAGCTGAAGGAGCAGTCAGATTCACAGGCAGCACTTTTCAGGCTGGGATATATGCATGGATATACAGGCTTGCCCCATACAGAATAAAAGCCAGAATGGTCACGTTGATAGCACTAGGTAACACCATGCGCTTGACAAGTGGTACATGTTTCTGTTTTAAACCAGCAACATTCAAGAAAACACCTTTTGGTTCCTAGGGTTACTACTGAATACATTACCAGAGATTAGTTTACAAGGATTAGGGCATTACTTAAAAAATTGGAATAGTGTCTAGAAATAAATATTTGCAATATTTAATAGGTACTCAATACAGCTGCACCAGGACACAGACACTATGTATAAAATATACATATATTTTATATCAGCATATTACGTGTTATCAGCAGAAATAAACTCCCAGAAAACAAACAGCTCTAAATAGATTTGTTTCAGCTCCAATTACGTTCATTTATACACATACATATATACGTAGACAACCAACAATAACCCTTCACAGGCAAACAGATAAAGGATAGAAAACCTTTGCACTGCTGCCCAATAATCCTCAAATTTGGATGAGCCAGTAGGAGAAACAAGTGCCAAAGCCCCTGAACTACCCATATTCATACAAAAGTGCTCTGTCTGGTAATAAAGTTAACTAGTTGGCTGCTGAGATTTGGCAGCTGACCACAGAAAAAACAACAAAACCAAAAAAACCCCCGCACAACTGCCACGTTAGCTAGCTACATGGTCATAGAACCAGGAAGGAATTTGTTGTCCAATGACCATAGATATGACAAGAAATGCCCACGTTGTCCATTTAGCTATTTAAAATTGAAAACAAATCAGTGCAGAAAGGAAAATCCTTGCTGTTTGCCCACCCTGCTGTCCCATGGAGAGAACGGCCAGGACTGGCAGAGGAGAGGTATCTTCTTTCACATGGATCCATCGTTACTACCAGATTCCCTCACCAGAGAGCATGGCTTTCTTTTCAGCGAGAATTAGGTGACAGCCCCTGTGATTTTGTGGCTAGGAAGGCCCCTCACATGGCTGCTTTAGCATCACTTGGGTAATGGGTCTGGGAGCTGGACCAAAACGGTTTCAGGAGTTACATCCTCCCAGAGCTTCTGTGCAGCGAGAGTCTACAGCAGAATGGGAAACAGCAGCCGCGGCCCCTCCCCCCCCCCCCCCAGCCTTCAGCTCTTGCATTGGCCTAATGACTCAGTCTCACTGTATTTGGTACGTGCGGTTACAGCAAGGAACTAATCAAACCCCATTCTCAGTTACTCGTGGGTGAGCTGTCAGGTTGTGGATTAACCCCTTTCCTCTCTAATCAAACGTTCTGCCAGGGGCCGGGAGCATACACCACTTGCTCGCTCTCTACAGAAACCCACCTACAAGCAAACACACCAAATTTGTCCTTCGAGGGTAACTTACATAGGTTTTATAGTATAGGAGGCTTGGCTTTGCATTTGCCTCGTTCCACCGCTGCCCTGGTTCACAGATGTGTAACAGAAGACAGATGGGCAGAAGGAAGCCAGCATCCCCACGCTTCCCTCCGCGCACCCTTGTTTCTATTCCTTACAGCCAACGCCACAAACTAGCTGCAACCCCAATCTGCTAGGCTAGCACATCCACAAAAACAGAAACATAAGAAACAACTAAAATCCAGGCAGACTACACGCAAGGTCATTCTTTTTACATTTATCCATTTATGTGTAAAACAATATTAGTAAAACTGTAGCTTTTCTAAAACAATTGGCTAATGTATTTACGTGCAAAAAAGGATATATGCGGTACGCTCAGCTATTGCAAATAATTCTGGTGTACTCCCCCAAAAAAGAATTTCAATTTAAATTATTTATTCAAGATCCCATATTAAATCATATAATAAAATACCATTCCTACACAGAAAATAGATTTATTGCATACAGATGTGCTAAAAGCAAAACATCTGCACATGAAAAATCATCAATACCACCATGTTTTATCTACTTTGTGCAGATAAAGCAACCAACTAATTGCTTTCTGAAAAATTCAGGGCAGAAATTTAATGCACCAAATATTTATGGGTTAAAGAGAAATGTAGTAATTACAGAATCCTGTATCACTTCCATTTGTACATGGTATATTGGGTGTACGCACATGCCATCAGACCTCAAGTAATGCTTTGTAGATTGATGAAGTCTGACTCAAACAATATGTCACAACAGGAGCCTGACAACTGAAAGCATGCTTAATGTAAACTTGTAAAGACTTCGAAAAGAATGCTAGGTTTTTAGCCAGTTAATGATTTGAGCAGTGGGCTCTTTTTAGTGCTACTGAAATGAAAGACTTCAGCAATCCTTGCGCAATTTACAGATGTCCTTCTGTATCAAAATCACGTGCCACTTTTGCTTCTTTTAGAAATCAGATGAAACTGAGCTGGATCTTTTACTTCTTCCTAACTGGCTGCAATTAGTAGATAGACATCATTGAACAGGACTATTGAATGATTTTCTCCCCAGTCTAATCTGTTTTGCAGTTTTCTGATTAAAAATGTAAGCCAAGCACCTCAGCAAACAACTCCGTTCATTACTTTTGATACAAAGGTTCATAACATCTTGTAAGGTGGGTGGTTTTTTGTTTCTGTCTGGCTACCAACGCTGAAGCCATTTGGGACGTTTATTAAAATGCATTCAGCTGCCCTTTCATGTGATGTTAATTCTGAATTTACGCTTCCGTAGAGCTCCGTGTATAACACTATGTTTTTTAGTACTTTACCCACATACAACTTTAGCTTGTTTAGTACTTTACCCACATACAAAAATGCTGGCTGGAAAAAAATTCAAGGAATACTAAGAGTGGTTGAGTTGTGTGAGAAAAAAAACACCCTATAAAGGTAAAAAATCTACTGAAATTGAGGCAAAAGTATTCTTGCCTCTTTTGAAATATACTTTTAAAGAGCAAGGACGTAGGTGGAGAAATTTGATTAGCAAATATCATTTTAAGATCCCTAGCTTCTAGAGGAAAGATGACTATAAGGATGGGTTTTGTACTGTAGGAAGGGATTGTAAAATTTAAAAAGTTGTGCCACATTTTATCCTAAGATGCTGTCTTAAATATTTGATGGATACAGGTGCTCGACCCTACAGCTTATGTGACACACCTGATCTTCTCAGATAACAATACTACAGTCCTCATTTTTATTTAATAAATCTCATGTTGAAAGAGAAGAAAAGAATGGTTTCTGAGTAGGGAGTGTATAATTTGAAGGAATAGGCAAATTGTGACACTTGGGCAGCTGTTACTGTGCCTAAACAAGATGCCATAGCAAAGCTGGAGCTCTCTGTGGGAAGGATGGATACAAAGGTACAAACATTTGGTTTGTGATCAATGTAGAAAAGACAATGGAAAAAACGTCAGTATATCAGATATAGCCAGCCTATAGCACCAACCTGGAAACCAGCCTCACCGGACAAATTTCCCTAAAGGAATATCCCACCTAGTCATCAAAGGGAAGGATGAGGAGTTGCTTCTTTCCCACAATATTTATGAAAGGTGTTGTGTTCAAGCTATTGAAGGGGAAGACGGCCTTTCAAATTGGGTCTTGGAACTGTTATTGCAACAACCTAAATGACTCTATGATAAGCTCTTTAACTATACTTTTTCCACATGTCCAAAATCCATGTGGTCAGGGTTCTGCTAAAAAAAAAAAAAAGACAAAAAAAAAAAAAAAAGACAAAAAGGAAAGCCTTCTAGGAGAGCCTCATACCAGAGACTATTAATTTGTCAGCTGTATATTATCAGAGGCAGTTTCCACATGCCTCTCCAGGCCTTTGAAACTTCATGGTACATCTGTCTCCCTGTAACAACATTTACAGATGCTCTTTTTCTGGCATGCCTATGGTGCCCGGACCTACGCTATTAGCACAGCAAGCTCTGTTTGAAATCTTGGCTAGCCTCTATAAAAAAAGCACATGTAAAAGAACAATTAATATTTTCTACCCTCTTTATTTTGCAAACCATTAAATATATTAAGAATCAAATGAACATATAAATACCTTTAGTATTAAAACTGTATGTTGAACGCTCCTACATTAAGAAACCGAGTAACAAGCAACAGCAATATTATATTGTACAGGATTCAATAAGACCAATAGCTAAAGAAATTCAGGATTTTGTTTTGCTGCATGGAATCGTGAATGCCTTGATGTTTTAAAATGAGACACTTTGTCAGCGTTGCTGCTATTTAATAGTGCTGTGCTTGTTTGATTTGGGAACCGGCTTTTATCGCAGCTGAAATCAGCTGAGTGTTTGAAAGAGGAATAAAGACAAAGTCTAGTTTCCAGATCTCTTTGGGGATGTGATGTTCATCTGAGGACAGTGGAACAAGCTCAGCGCTGCAGGCCAGCTGGAGAAGTGGAGTGGAAAATGGCTGTAAACCAGCTATCTGTCGGTGGCTTGTTCAGCGCCCGATGAGTCAGGCTCTAAAAGCACAGACCCAGACAAACGCCTTGATTTGAGTCTATGAACGGCCAGTGTTAGGCCTAAGGATGGCAAGATAAGAGTGAATGAACCTGTTTTCTATGACCTCCTGGAGCCTTGCTGTGTTCCAGCTTTTCCTTCCTGAAAACTCCATGCCTTTCCTCCATGGCACCACCCAGTTTGAGGAGAGGTTTCTGCTCCAGGGTGCTGCTCATACATACAATCTATATCTGCGTTTGTAGAGATTTGGGGACGTGGCGCAACAGGACTGTGATTGCACCTGGGATATTCAGGTGTTATCACAGGCTGAGTACGTTACTCAGTTTAGTAGCATGTGAATGCTCACTATACAGTCATATGGGAGCCACAAAGGGAGTCACGTATTTGTCTTCTTGTTGATGTATGCTTAATAGTAAGAAAAAAAAATAGCAGAAGAGTGACTGGAACCTTGACAATTATCTACAGAGTACCTAACAATTCTGTTGATCCAATTCTGAAGCTTGGAAATGAGCAGGTTGCTCTAAATCACTCACCAGGTGCTCAAGAAAACCCCATAAAAACCCAAAGATGTAAAGAAAGCTCAGCTCGCATCTTCTGGTATTTTACCATAGAGATTTTACATGTATTTTACACAGCTAAAAGTCACTCTCGTGAAGGATCTGGTCGCTCAGATCCCCTGCTGTAGGAGAATTTCAGGGACACAGCAAATCAGCACTAGAAAAGACCTGTGACCATACCGACTGTGGATGTGCGGAACCACCCAGGTCACCTTAAAGCACCCAGGGGTTACCAGGCCAGGGAGAAGAACGTCCTTTCTATTTACTGAGGATCTCAGTCTGTATGTCTCATACCTCCCTGTAGCTCTTTAGCCTTCCATTTTGCAATCACATCTTATTTTGTAATTATTGAATAGTTTTGTGATGCCTGCCCTGTTTTTTGAGAGGCACCTGGAGCATCCAGCCCCTGGCGAAGGCCAGGTGTGCCGTGGTGCTCTGTGCTGGGGCAGTTTCGTTCCTTGCACTGCTACAACTGTTCTCACAAAGCAAAGGTAAACGTCTGACATTTTTGTCTAGCACCCATTTCGCTGTCACTTCTATTAAATGTGAATTGCTGCAATTAATACAAGGAAGTAGAAGCAAATCTTTCAGTAACAGAGCTTTGCACAGCCTTGTTGTGCGTTTCAGTGTTTTCATCTAATCGCTCCATGAAATCCTTCTGCTGTGTCCCAATGCATATGGAGGGAAATCAATTCTAAACAGAACTAGGAAAACAGAGCTCAAAAGGAAATACTTGGATATAAATTATTTCATTTACCGTCTCTCCTAGGAATGTTGTTGCCCACTATTTAAAATTATGTCTCTCTTTGTTCTTTTCTTCCCTTTTATGTGCTTCAAATATACCAGGCCAGTTTCTACACAATCCAAGCTAGAGAATATTTTTGGGGAAGATGGCTGATGTCACATCTCTCGCATGAGAATGGGAGTTTACATCACCAGGAAAGAAGCGTAACACTTAATTCCTGGAGTCAAACTGTGTCCTCCCTCTGTCCTTACAGCACTGAGCAGACATAGAAGAGGAGTTACAGGGATGTTTGCAAATCCAGGTCACATTTTATGCCACGTTGTGCTACCTGAAGGCTGGTGGTACAACAAACTTTTCTGTAAGAGGATTCTGTCCCTTATTTATTGTACAGAACTTCAGATGCAAGAAAACGACAGAATTGAGTGCATCCTGAGAATAACAGTTTGCATTACAACTTTGCCAATGTACGCTTTGACATCGGAGAAATAAATGTCTTCTTGCAGAACATTTAAGTTTCGTTAGAAAATAAACACTGCCAAGCGTGGACTGTGATATGTGTGACTAAAGATCGTTCTTAGCCCTGAAGCAGCGTACTGCAATTCCGTCGGGCAAGAAGGGTTTGATGGTGGGACACAAACACTCTGATAGCTGGGCAGTTGGGTCAAGCAAACATCGAGAAAGCTCTAGGAGACCTTCCCCATCACCTCCGTTTGGAAAACCATTCCACATGCTGACACTGATGCTCAGCTGTTCTAATCCAAACTTAAAACCTGTAACAGGACCTAACATTTGGGAATCTGAAAAGCCTTATTTTTTAACACATGTTTTAAAGAAACACTAACTAAAGTTTGGCTACAGTCAGATTCTAAGAACCCCAGCCTATCCTCCCAGCCATAAAGATGTTTTGCTGCAGACTGTGAAAGAATATACAGTCTTTCATTTAACATTATTATTTCAAGAACTGAAAAATCCATCATCTTTCAGTCACAGATTGTGATGGTGTTAACCATTTCATGTATGTGTACAATGACACACATGCACACATACAAAGAAAAAAGATTAAGTAAAGTAGATGTGTAACCATGCGAGTGCTTATGCAATGAAGACAGATAAATGTCAGCAATCCCCAACCTTAACTGAAATAATCTGCCAAAACAAAACATATAACATAGGGCTGCAGACCAACTCCTCTTTTCTTGCCATGTTCCAGGAATCTTTCCCTAGTAACCCGTTACTTTTCTTGCTGATTTTTTCTGTCCACGTTCTCAAATTTGGCTAAGTCTTGCCAAAGGAAATGTAATGACACTGATTTTATTTAATGTTGTCTATCAGCATTCAAAAGCCATATTTCTTTTAAACTCCTCTAGCTCCTATTTCAAGCCTTTTTTTAAATAGCTATTACATTTTAATCATTTTAGGAAAATGGATGGAGGTAAAATAGCAAAACAGAAGAAATTGCTAAGTTCAGCAGTACAATTAATGCAGTCATCATTGGCAGGTTGGAAGAAGACAATCAACAATCGATGGCTGGAAGGTGACCTGGCATCACAGTTTTCTGCCATCACAATCAATATTATTCTTACTGCGGACAGGCTACTCTAGATATGTGATGTTTAATCTCCATGGCTTTTATTCTTGTATAAATACTTTAAATAAATAGCACAAGGAGAACACCTAGGGCTTCTTTAAATTACAGCCATATCACACAAGGGTGAAAGTACTTCTACTCGGTAGAATTTGCCCTTCTGTCCAAGACAAGATACTTTAAAAAGGAAAAAATGGAACTTACGTGTTATTTACACATTGTGCAAGTTTGCATTATGCTGTTTTCACATTAGCAGAAACCATATCCAGTTTGACAGAATCTAGCCTTAGTAAAATGGCAAATTCCTGTAATTCCTTGTTTCCAGATGAAACTTCAAGGGGCACTGATTTTATTTATATGTTATTTTAAGAACAGCAAAAACAGTCCCAAAGCAAGTACCATTTGTCTAACCATTTTTTTCTTCAGAAAATACTGTATAATTCCCTCAAAGATTATATGATTTTTTTTTTCAAAAATTATTTATCAGATAAAACAAGCTTTATCCTCCATCCCTTTTTTGTAATATATAAACAGATTGGAAAATCATTGTGCAGTTGTTCCAAGATAAAAAATAACACAAAACTATTGACAAACAATTGGTTTGGGATGTTGTTGACTAATAATATTACTTATGTTTGGACCAATATAGTCAGGAGCACATCGGGCAGATCCTTTACAAAGACACTTCTTCAATTTTTTCCATATATGCAAGGTTTCCCCAAGCATTAACACCACCTTTTTCATCTCTACACCCAGACTAGCTTCTACAGAAGCCTGTGGGAGTCTTTCCATCAGCAGAGAGACACAGAACTGTGAGTTTCTTTCAAGTGTACTCTGTTAATTTAAGACAGGCTAAGAAAATGCCCTCACATCTGAAACAAAAAAGTTCCAGTAAGCTAGTAACTAACTTCCATGCCAGGCACTATATTCTCCAGATATGTCCCAAATAAAAGAAATAAGATAAAATTCTTCAGATAGAATGTATTTGTAAGGAACAGTAACACACTGTTTAATTATATGAAATCAAATATTTGAATGGCAGTGCATGACCTTACGATTACTGCTGGAAACCATACTTTTAATTAACTGAACAAATGCATCTTAGTAGCTCCTTATGGCACACAGATTGCGAGACAGTTAGGCACCTTCTTCAAAGCCCCGAACATGGGGTGACCCTGATCACAGAGCAATTTGTCCCCAAGGCTGAGCACTCCCATGCTAGATGGTCTGAGAGGAGCAGCTCATTGCTCCCATGTGCAGATTACGTGTGGAATCGCAAGCAGGTGGCATCAGTTCAGGAATTATTTTCAGATTTGTTTTGTGGTGGCTATGTTTCTAGCAAATACTGAAAATATTATACTAACTACTGAAAGCACGCCCATGGCCCTCAGGGATAGACAAGTACATTTTATAATCAAATTACTATATGCTTCTGGTCCTTAATTCAACAAGCTGTACCAGTACACACTCACATCCTTACATATGGGTATATGTAAGCACATGCTTAAGGATAAGCACATCAATAGATTTATTTTTTTATGGCCAGGATCTGGGAAAAGAAGAGCAGAATAATTTGGGTGCATGATATCTTTAGGAGAAGGACAAAAAATATCATCCAAATGAAAACATACCCTGGACAATAAACTTCTGACACTAACCAAATGCCTGTTTCAAATTATGCCCCAGTCCTGCACCAATTCTTTCAATCTCAAAGAACTTCAGAAAAAAAAAAAAAAAAAGGTAAAAGCCAAACAGAATGGAAGTATATACTCAGTAACATTACTTGTCTTACGGTAGTTAATGTTACATTCCTTTGGCTCAAGGAAAAAGAAATTATATTCAAATTGCTTTATTAGTGAAAGATTACAAAATATCTATTGAAAGCACAGAACATTTTTGCCTCTGATTAATAGGTGGGTTTTTTTAAATTATGAAGGAGCTCATCACCAAGCTTTCTTGTTGCTAGAGTCTATTAAAGAATCTCAAAAGTTGCAGAGCGATGTGCTTTTAACAGCCACTAAGCATATGTAAGGATAAGGCCTGGTTTTAAATGCACGGATGTAAGTTATCAAACATAACCATTCATTTGATGTCAGTTGTAATATTCCCAACTTCATATACTTTTGATGACTAACTGCTTGACTTGTATCCTTAGAAGCGATAGCCTTTGTCTCACGACACCCAAAATGAAGAGTGGCAACTAGAGTTTCAGCTCATCTAAGCACGTCAGTAGTCTTACCAACTTTGATTAAACTACTTACATGTTTTAAAGTTGGGCAGATGCTTTAGTAATTAGCTGGATGGGGCACAAAACCCAGTAAGTATAGTTAGATTTCCTCACGTTCCATTATATAGAAATCAAGGCATAAAAATTTTTAATGAACATCAGAAGACTGTGTCAGCATTGTTCTAGGAGAACTACAGATTTGTACAGTTTAGATATGTTCTAATTTAAAGATTTCCACAATGGGGAATTAAAAAGACCTGAATTATAATTCCTTTAATGGCAGATCACTTGATAACACTGCCATCTCCAGCAGTTCTATTTTAAAATGCATGGTAGTGCAGACAAATACTTTTTGAAGGAAAACTGTTTAACATTATCTTTTAACTTTGTCTAATTAGCTGAATACTGTGTTTTTTCACCCTGCAGCTCTTAAAAAGCCGATCTAATTTCACAATGAACACTTAATGCCATTATATTTGGAAATAGTTGCATTTGCCAACTCTTGTGCAATCACCGTTCACCCGGCTGCCCTCACCCCTTGCTTCTGTTTCCTTGGGAAGGATTCTCTACTTTCTGCCTAGATAAGCTCCTTCCATTAAAACAACTGTTTTGCTGATTCAAAAAGTCAGAAAAGTTTCTCTGTGGATGTATGCAGATATCATACCACTACATACTAGCTCCTTTTCAAAGAGAGGATGTTCACCCTCCACATGTATATTCTACCCCTTCCATCCTTGGAAGCTCTCCAACAGCACTGAAATTCAGATTCAGAGGAGATGCCATGCTCACTGTGTCCCTCTTTGCAACTGCCAAGTGCCAGAATCACCCAAAACAGATGAGGTGGGAAGGGACCTCCAGAAAGCATCTAGCCCAATCCCCCTGTTCAAACAGGGTCAGCTGGAATAGTGTGCCCAGGACCATGCTCAGGTCTCTTTTGAATATCTCCAAGGGTGGAGACTCCACAACCTCCCTGGGCAACCTGTTCCAGTGTTTGATCACCCTTACGGTAGAAAAGGGGGGGTTATGTTTAAACAGAATACTCTGTATTTCACTCTATGCTCTCTACCTCTTGCCTTTTCACTGGGCACCACTGTGAAGAGCCTGGCCCTCTGTCTTCTTTACCCCCCGTGGCACCGGGTATTTATTTGCACTGATGAGGTCCCCTGAGCCTGCCTTGAGAAGCTCGCTTCAGCTCAGCTCGCTCAGCCCCTCCTCGTATGACAAACGCTCCAAACCCTTCCTCACCTTTGCAGCCTTCTGCTGGACTCGCTCCAATACGCCCATGTCTCCAGTACTCAGAACTGGACACAGCACTCCAGATATGCTCCCACCACTGCTAGGCAGAGGGGGAACGCGCATCGTTACCACCATTTGCAAAATAAGTTTATCCTTTGCAAAAGCCAGCAAACCACCTGAGCCCTAGGCTGTGAGCACACACGTCCTTCTGAGCTCAGCTCCCTTAGCTGAGAGATGCCTAACCCTAAATGCCTGGCAACACTTCCCTTGGCAAAGCGAACAGGACTTGCTTACGCAGTTTTCGTGACTGGTCTATGCCAGGTTCACCCACCCGACACGAAGCAAGGTGCCCAGCAGGGCAGCAAAGGTGGCAATGGCCGGGGAAGGGCAGTCCGCACCCTGCAGCAGGAGCTTCCTTCAGCCAAGCAGCTGGATGTTGAAGAGGGGGTCTCTCCACTGCTTAACTCACTAGTGGTGAGCAGGCTTAACGGTGCCAAACTTGTGGCATGTTCTCGTTGCTCCAAAGCTGGGAAAGCCAGTTTCGGCAGCACCGGCTGTAGTGATGCACATCTCTGAAAATACATCTGTAGTGATATGTACAACTGGGGCTGCCCAAGATGAAATATTAATATAATTGATCAATCAGGACAGCTATTGAGCATTTCACCGCTTCAAAAGATAAATACATTATATAGTAAAAGGAGACATTGCCTCAACCTTCCTTTGACTCTATGGCTGCAGAGGGAGAGCAGCTCCCAGCCGGAGAAAGGGGCCCTCAGCACCTATAAACTGCCCGAGACATGTCTGCATACATTTTAGACAAACATTTCTTCGAAGCCAGGCAATTGTTTTTTCTTCCATTTTCATTTTCCATTTGCTTGCTCAACCTCTGCAGCCCCTTTGTTGCCTGGTAATAGGTGAGATAGGCAAATACAGGCTCCGGGCACTGGAACGAAAGGGCCTTTCATGTTGTCGGCACCGCAGAATGAGCAAGTGGTGTAAGCCCTCGCTGCAGTTTACATACTGTAGTGGCCTGCTATAGAAACTATGTAATTTGGTTTGCTTTGTTATTTGATAAACGGCAAAGGAAGCTTTGTAGCATGTTGACTGACCCTACTTGTAAGGTCATAGGCCAGCGCCGGAGTGAGAGGACACAGCCGCCTGCATGGTCCCGGCATGCCTCGAGATTGCCTGGGAGAAAGCAGGCTTTATTAGAGGTACAAAGAACTCGTGATGAAGAGCAGCAGCTCTTAATCAGGAAAAAAACATTGGAGGTGTTTTCAACAAAAAGATACCGAGAAGTCTTAACACGACACATAACGTAGCACATAGCGCACAACATACAACAGTAAGTCATATAACTAATGCTGCCTGCTTACAAATCTACTCTAGCCCATCCCGGAATGCTCCTTTTTTGACCCACTTTTTCATCCTGGATGGGCCTGTTCAAAATACCCGAGCTGTAAAACAGTCTTCCTTTTACGTTTGAGAAAAATATATTTCAGGGAGCACTGTGTTCACTTCACTAGACTGTTACTTGTAGCAACACCCAAGGAGGGGTAAAGAAACAGAGGGTGGAGAAGATGCAAACGAGCCTGTTCATATCAGCTTTTACCTCCAAGAGCTGCCTGACACAAATTTGTTAAGAGGAGGCTATGCTCAACATTAGCTCTGAACAAGGGGGACTTCTGGACCCCAGTTGGTTGAAACATGTGGAAATCGAAGAGAAAAGGAATTTTAGTCAACAGTTTCCATCCCTGCTATATTCTCCCCCGGCTCCCACTCCCCTCATGCACCAGTGGGATCACAAACTGGAATTTTCCTTTACCAGGTCCGAATCGGCTGGTATATATTAAAAAAAGCTTGCAAAACACAGCAAGGAAGAGGCTGTGGAGCACCAGCACAGCGAGCAGACTGGGTAGAAGCGATCTGAAACAGGGCTGCCCACCTAGATTTGAATCAGAGCACAATTACAGTACAAGCTGCTGTATTTTTATGTATCACAATTTTTCCCTCTGAAAGTATTTGACTTACCCTCGTTCAAAGCCCTGCATTTCTTATGTACAGTTAGATCTGTCCTACTGCTGAGGATGCACTGACACCAGCTGACCCTGAAGACATTCCACAGAGGTACCAAGTTAATGGGAGTAGCTACTGTATAAGAAAAATTCAGCCTTCCACAGTGGAGTATATAGGGCAAGAATTCAGTTGTCATTTTATTCAACACCTTCTGCTATACAGTTAACTTAATATTCTGAGATGCGTACAGATTATAGACCTATAACCATCATTCAAAGCACTGTGAATCCAAACTCTGTCTCTAACGAAGGGTGGGAAGTTCCCAGAGAGCAAAGGAATGGAGGGGAGCCTGAGCCACAACAGTTCTGACCAGCTGGGAAGATGCTGATCCCAAGGAGCAGGCTCAGTGCTCCCGATGAGCCTGCTGCCAAACGACAGATGTATGACAGGAATAAAAGTCAGTGCCTGGGAAGCCTGCACATTAAAGCTGGAATTTACACCTACCATTTTGATAGTAGATACAAGGTAGATGACAAGACAAACTGAGCTCTCTCTTCTGAGTTATTTGGCTTGCTTCTTGTTTATTTTACTTCATTCCCTACCAGCTCAATGTTGTGAGTCAATGAGAAGCACTAAGTGGAAACTCCTTCTTCATCACTTGGTCAGAGCTGGACTACAGAGAGCGCCTTACCAAGAATCTCTTAAAACACAGAACCAGGGCTGAATTAGCCCAGGAAAACTCACCTGGAAAAAGCAAGCTTTTATGAAGGGTCACCAAAGTCTGACAGGCAAGGGACGAGACTCTAATTAAAGCTAGAGAGGGGAAGAGAGGAAGGAATTAAATGCTATTTGGGATCACACAAAATATAAATAACTCAAAATATGAAATATTTATTATTTGTAGCTGTGAGGGGTTATTTGAAAATATTTTATTGCTCTTCCTCTGTCCCCAGTGCTTTTTCTGGGAAGGGAGAAAAAGTGGATTACTTCAAAGGATGTGAAACAGGAACAGGAGGAAAAACTGGGCAGGGGTTAACTCACATACTTCTGGTCTCTCTTTCATTCTCCAACTCATTCCACCTGAGCCTTGGATCTTACTCAGGTTGAAAAGCCAATGCACACAGATTTGGAAGCGGTAGGACTATTCTCACTCCAAGTGATGGTTCACTCTCCTTATCAGGAAGCTGGATTTGGGGTAACTCATGGCACCCTTCCCTGGCTTTGAAAGCCTTCCTCTTCTGGGCAGCAGAAGGGGACGCATTACCAGTAGGAGGTGTGGAGGTATCCTCACCCCCTCTTCAGGGGTCAGGTTGCTCACAGCATAGCCGGGCTGTAATATGCTTTGAAACGTGGCAGCACATATGCGTATAAGCTCTCCTTTGGTTCCTGCAGAAGAGGGATTCAGCCTACTCCTAGCCTCTTTGAGGTGTCAGGCTTACTGAATTATTGAGCTTTTCTGCTCCTTTGAGCATGCTTTCAAAATAGGTACTAGCTAGTCGTTAAACATATGGATGTATGGATTCCCCATATTAAGCAATACTCGTTGCAGTATCTGGGTTCTGTTGATTGCAACACTACTATCCTCCCTTTAATCATTGCCATAAAACCTTTGTAAAATAATAAGTTCATTCTGGATTTTGTTCCCTTTTCCCTGATGCTAACTTTATTACACTCACATTATTTTACAATTTTCTCCATAACTGGATAGGCTACAAATTTCTGTGTGTATATTTTAAATGAAATCTTAAAGCTGGGGTCCAAGAAAGCCATCAGTTATCATAAGACATACAGAAATTCACAGAAGTTGATAAAGCTGGAATCTTCATCCTAAAAGCACATTGTAAATGTTAGGTAATCACTGCAATATCCACCTGAGTAAATAGTATTATCTTCATGTAGTGGGAATGAGCTAAATCCAGAAAGGGACGTGTGTACTACTCAGCCAAGCAGTGCTGCCTCCAACTGCTGCTGGCTGCGGGGAGCCCAGCATTTCACTGCCTCGCAATGCTCTGCGGAGCCGAGCCTAACATAAATTGAAAACTGAACAAGTCATCAAACTGCTGCATAACTTCACACAGTGACACATTTTCTAAGGTGTTTAAAGTTTGTCTTCTATTAAATACCATAGTTATTCATGCCAACTTGCTTATTCACCTAAAACTACCTTCCTTTCAAGCTTTCTTTCCCTGGAGAACACTAAATGCTCTTGTGTGACCGTATCTTTAAGTTAAATAAGGAATTGCAAATGCCTGTCTTCCAAAGGAAATGCCGTACAGATCCAGTGCAGCAGGGGAACGACATTAACAGAATCCTACAAAAGAGAACAGCTTAAAGCAATACAGACAGGACAAAATGAGAAGGTATCCAAGAGTCCCCTGTCCCTCCTCAAGCATCCTAAAAAATTCTGAAGTGCATTTAAGAAAGAAAATTCTCTTTATTATCTTCAAGATGAACTAACACTTTCAGCATCTGGGTAAGGAGTTACCACATAAACAAGGTCTCCAGCCAAAGATTTGAGGAATAAGGTAGCACTGTAGAAACTGTCAAAACTGCACACAGCTTCAGGCAGCAGAAAAGATAAAGCTAAAGCCACCAAAGGACAATGAAGTTATGAACGTAGCCTACAACATTTTTGTGATAGAGACTGCTGCTACCACACTACAGACAGTGGAATCCCTTTCTTTATATCCACCAGAACATCTGCATTAGCTGCTGCACCAGAAGGGTAGAAGCAAAGCTGGCGTGCAGAGCTAAAACTACATGTCTACACGCAGGCTGGGGTCACCACCACCGAGCACAGATCCCCTGCTCCAGCACTCATCCAGGCCACCCTCTGCACCCCGAACCAAACCAACACAGGGGCACTCCAGCCTGAGACAAAGAACATCACTGCTTGTTTCCCCAACGCCACTTACAGACCATGTCAAAGGAGAAGCCCCCTCACGTCCAGCTGCCTGCTGTCCAGGCCAACAGAAGAGCCCACCCCAACAGGCTGTCGTGGAGGGTGCGGGCCAGTTGCTCTCCAGTAGTTGGTAATGTCAGAGCCACCAGGGCAGAGCTCATCCCACGGTACAAGATGAAGCCGAGGTCAGGCCAGGAAATCAGTTGAGTTCTGGGTTCTGGCTCAGCAGCCCATGGCTTGGCAGGGGACCGGGCGAGCTGGAGCCCAGCACCACTACAACAAAGCTCTGACCACCCAGGGCTTAGAGGCTAGGGCTGAGCTGAAGCAAAGCACCTGGGCTGGAGGTGTGGGGAGAGCCCAGGTGGGGCTAGTCAGGGCCATTGAGACTTCAGAGTGCCCTCAGGGCCCTGACAGCTCCAGGCCTTTTATCCCACCTACAACACACCCAAAGCTTTCCCTTGGAAATAAGTTTCTGCTGAGAACGGTCTGTGCCCATCTGATAGCAAGAGATGGAAAGTTTGAACACCTAGTGAGCATCTTTTAGCCAGGAAATCCATGGTCTGGTATTCAAACCTGAAAATAACTTGAGGAGATAAGTAAAGAATTAATTCTGGATTAAGGTATGATGGGAATTTAATTTGCTACAGCATTGCAAAGCAACTGAATTAGCTTAGTTAGAAAAAAAGCCACTTATTGTCTGGTTCCTGGCTGAAACTCAGATGGGTTAGGAGGTCATGGGTGCCTCCCCCACACGGCTCACCTCCCCTGAGCCCTGCGGCTGCTCCCTCATCTGCCATGAGCCATTGCTTTAGGAAAAGAAAGTGTTTAAATGAAACCAGATAAGCCTGACAAAATATGACTGAGAAATGTGTACCGTTGTGCCAGGAGATATGGCAAACAGTGACCTTTAGTAAGGTGAGTGTATGTGTGTGGGGGAAGCTCCTGAACTGCCCAACCCTGCTCAGCTCGAGCAGGATGGCACAGCTGGCTCTGCTCCCCTGAATTCCACAACTGGGCTGTTTTCATCTCCCTAAGCTGGATGTCCCTGGTCGGTTCTGTGCTCATGGGATATCCCACTGACTGGATCTGGTTATGTACCTACTCATAAATAATCCCTTGGAATACAGGTAAACGCTCTTTTACAGTTATATCTAAAAAAAAAGAAGGGATATAAAACATAAACTGAATGCTGTTTGTGTTATTTCCCATGTAAAACACCAGGCCAATATTGAACAATCACACAAGCTTTCCAAGAGAACTGGCCATAAACCAGTTCTTTTACCAGGTGTCAATACTGCAGCCAAATAAAATCTTTACACATTGCATTGATCTGCATCTATCACATCTTGATCAAAGTTTCCTGCCTTCTGTATAAGGTGCTAATGATTTCCTAAGCAAAATCAAACGTGGCTACTTCAACCGCCTGAACAAGTTAGATGAAGTCACTTTAATTGCTGACTTTGATGCATCTTTTCTTGCATACCAATTTCAGCTAAGTAAGACAGTGAACAAAGATTAAGTGATGAGAAAAGGCGGTAGCAGAGCTAGCTACAGGTAATCTTGCAAAAAGCATCTCATTCCTAAGCCTCAGTTTTAGGAACTTTTTGCTCTGTGTCCAGACAGACCTGTGACAAAAGGTCTTGCTCCACAACCAAATAAACAAGAATATCCCAACGACAGTTGCAACTAACAAATACAAAGATTCACACTATTTTTTCCTGCTATTGTGCTATTATTATCTGCTGCTGCTTTTGTGGGGAACCTTTTACTCAGATCCAAAGGGGGAATCTGAGGAACAGAATGAAAATTTAAAATATATAGGCCTGAAGTGCCTTCTCAAAACAGCTGTGGCACACGCTCACCCTGAGATTTCCTGGTGCCTCAGCCCTCGGCAGCATCTCTTCTGACGTGGCTCCATCTTTGCCTCTTTAAAATTCCATATGGAGAGGCTCATGTTTTCTGTCTGTGCTTGCAACGTGATGAAAGGGAAAAATTAAAGGGAATGGGATTCTTATAGTAACATATTTGTATTGCTATTGTTAAACTTGTGTCAAGAGCTTAGAACTTTGCCATAGAATTATTTGTACTTGGAGGAAATCTGGAAAGAAAGTGCTTGGCCCCGGAGGGACTTTCATAAAATACCAAATTAAGAAATGTCAATTGGGTTTTTAAATTACGCAAAGGCAAAGCAAATAAGATACATCAGTGGCTTGAAGTGCTCTTTTGTAATCAAATGATTTGTGTTTCGAACCTGAAATTTGGCAAGTAATTAATTCCTTCTGCAGATTTATTTTGTATGTATTTTTCGCATTTTTTAGAAAAGATAGATTGCATCATAACGTAGAAGAATATAAATTCTATGGCATGAATTTTTTAGTCTGTGTCTGGTTTTTTTTTTTTTTTAATTACTTGTTAGAATATATGAGTGCTCTTGGAAATTCTTTCTCTGATTTTACAATCTGCGTCTTGCAAATTTTATCTCTGACACGTTTGCTTAATTTTTGGATGGCTGCCATTGTGTGCACCAATTAGGTCTCCTGTTTTGAAGTGCCAAGCCCCTTATCCATTACATTTCCCATTGCTTTCAACAACCATTCAAGCTGGGATGTAAAGGTCCTTCCCCTGCACGGTGCAGGACCGGGCCATTGGGTCACATGTGCGTATCAAGGAGTTGAACATCTAACCTGCCACTTGGCTCTCGCAATTACTGCTCGTGAACTTACGTGCCAGTATTTGCACACATGAAGGTTTCCCACAAAAGAATAAGTTAAAGAATGGTTTTCAACTCCAGTGGGAGAGCTTAGTGCTCAGGACTTCTACAAACCTGTCAAAGAAATGCTTAGCATAGATTTAAAGCTGAGTTGATCAGCAGCCTGTGGCTTCTGAAAACATGGGGAAGTCTTTCGAATAGGCACATACAAGCAGTCAGCATCTGGCAGATACTCTTAATTCACTTTTCTCCTTTTCAAGTCCATGCCTGAGTCATGATGGTTCGTACCTGCATTACGCAACCTAGAAAGAAGCTCACGCACCACTCTGTTCACAGTGCAGGTGTCCAAGAGATTGATCATCTGCAAACTACAGGTTTCCATTAGGCAAATTGCAGTGGAAAGGATGCGTGCGGGCTGTTGTTTCAGTACACACAAGTACATTTGGAAAAGGTCAAATGTTCACAATATTACATACCACACTAATTTTTGCTGTGCTGTCATATGATACTTCCAATGGATTCGTGCTGAAATTTCCCTCTATTCTGCAAGTCACTACGTACATCTGCCAGGCTTTGGTATGGCCCTGGTTGTCTCTGCAGTCTAAAGGAGGGAGCCCTTCCCAGGGCAAGTAAAACTTTGCCTAGCTGTGCTTCAGCAGCAGTGGTGGAGAGGTATCACTTATTACCAGCCAGCCAGCCCAGTTCTGACCAGAGTGAAGGACTTCACCAGCCTCAGAAGATACCCAGGAACACCTCAGCAGCGAGGGGGACGTTTGCCTGAGTTGTGCTTGCAAGAAGCCTGCTATAGAGCCACCTTTCTAGTCTCAGGCTCCTCTTCTCCAGGCACAAGTAGTCTGTTCTGGGGACAGAAAGAGAGCATTGCCAAGACAAATGTGTTTGTACAAGCAAAAGTAACAACTTGACCCCCTCAGGCTGTTCTGTCCCCTAGCACTAATGACCTGTCTCTTTGTGGGACTTCAGAGGAAGGAGGATACACTGACCATTCCTCTGCCTTGGGTGAGTTCCCTGAGAGAAGAGATCTGGTGGAGTTGACAGTTGCCTAGCGTGATGGGAGACAGCTCTAATACAAGAAAGTCTTGTATTTTGATCTCCACAGGCAAAACTCTGTGACCACTGAGAACTCCACAAAGTTCTCATGCACGCAGGGATGTACTGGGTGCAGGGCAGGGGCAAAACAAAATAATTTGGCCTAGATCTCAAGAAGTCATTTTCTTCAGCTACGATGTTGCTCTCATTATGACTACCAGCATATTAAAGTGTTAGCATGAGCCTAACCTCATCATATTCATTGTATCAAAGCATAATATTTGTTATCAATGGAAGGAACGCATCCCTACCTCAAGTAATGAAAACAAGCGCCCTTTCAAAGAAAGTAGAACAAGGTACCTTTTAATATACCACAGGCCAAATTACTTCGCTCACTGAAAGGTACATAAATCTCCTTGCAATGTCATGATACAGTTTTTTAATTCGAAAATTATTTTCTATCCTGTCATATAATCTGAAAGTCCTGAACCTTCCTTATCAGAGTGAAACAAGGTGCATCTTTCCCCCTCTCTTTTTGTATCTATTGTACCTAATGTTGCTACCATGCAAAAGGTAAACTATTTTGGATTTGTATTTCCCTTTATGCCATAACACTATTCATTTAGCATTAACAACAGAAGTGTTTGCAATCTCCAGGTTTGAATGAATGCATTAATTGTTCTTTGTGTTTGTGAGAGGCTTCACTTTTGAGGTTGGGAAATATTTCTACTGTAAACATTAGACCAAGCAGCACAGATTCCGTTTTCATTTTTCTCCATAGTGATCTTTGCATACAACTTATGACACAAAAGTGAGTCAATGCGTAATACAACAGCAACAAAATGTTTCAATAAAAAGAAATTCCCTTTTTTTAGTATTTCAGTTGCATCTACAAACAAAAGATTTGCTGCTATGCCTGTGAATGGCTGGTTCAGCTGTAAGGTGCAAGGTTTGTGTAAGGCTCACAGTGTATGTGTTGCCCTTGTACTGAACTGCCCTGAAGCAGGATGGCCATGAAATGTCTTCCCATAAACTTATTTATGTAAGACTGAAAACCAGCAGGACTTCAGCTGCAAAGCTGTGAACTCTAGCATGTACGTGGATATATATTATGGAGTAGAACTAACAAGAACTAGTGCAAGTCTGAGACAAAATCTTGCATGCCTCGCCTACTTCATGTGTCTGAGTTTTTTGTTTGTAAAAAGAAGTTCAGTTATTAGGCCATTTACTTCAATTATATATAACAAAATGTTACTCTGTGCCATCATATGTATAGGTCACTCCTAAAAAGCACACATGTGCACAATGTTTTCTTTTTTAATAGGTACCTTTTGTATTAAAGCCTCATCAACAGCCAGCGAACCAGGAGAATGCTTGTTCTCAAAGTCTGATTTCCACTCTGATAGAGGTTCACACACTTCCCAGTGTTACCCACTCTTACCAACACACCCATCTCAGTGCTGCGCATAACCAAAAGCCACTGAAATTCCAACCTGAAATCATTAATTAAAGAGGATGCTCTCTTAAAATAAGTGATCAGTGGCTTAAAATCATATTCATGTTGGAGACTCAACAATCCATTTTTCTACTTTCGTGTTAAACTACTGCATTATGAAGTTATAATAAGAAAAAAGTCTGATTTCCCTTTATCAGCCGTGGGTCTAAGTCAGAGTAAGATTTTTGCTATTAAAAAGCCTCCCTAGGTACACCGCTCTGTCACAGATCTTAACTCAAAATCATTTATTTAACATCTGTTCCACAATAATTTCTTAAAGATTTACTCCTTTTAAACACAACTGGGACACTTGATCCTCCCTTGTTTCAATCTGCAATATCCTTAAAAATAACAGTAAAAGATGTTATGAATACAAAACCAAAGCTGACACCAATAAATTTCAGTGACTCATTTCTCTTGCATTACTCCTGCTTGGCTGCTTTCTGGGAGGAGATGAACTGTAGAGACACTCAGAGGCAATGTAGTGGTATTACAGAAAGAGCCATTCATTCTGGGTTGAAAAGATATTCTCAACATTACAGAACACTTTTTTTGGGGGGGTGGGGGGCGGTGGGGGGGTGGCAGCGAAAGAGAAAGAGGAATTTCTCAGGTAAGAAGCCCCCCATCACTGCCAGAGCTCTGTTCAGAGCGGAGCGTGCCCCCAAGCCTGGCCCGCTGTCCCTTGAGAGCAGGTGATGCACGAACACCATCACTCTACGTGGTCGCTTTCAGATTAAAAAGTTGCTTTTCCTTCGCATAGCAGGTTATCTCTGCAAAATTCACCGTGGGTTTTTTTTTTTGCCTCCTTAAAACTTCTAGTATATTGAAAGTACGAACGGATTTACCAGGTGTTAGGAGATTTTATGTCAGCCTACGATGGTGTTGCCATGGACTTGTCCTCATTTTTCCACCTGGAAATTTTGCCTGGGCTGAATTTAAAGATTCTGGCCCTTGTTCCAGGATTTCTGGCAACCCAGTCAGAGCATTAACTACTGCCAAGCTGATGGACATCCAGAAATGCCAAACAAATGGCTCCCAAGCAAGTACAGATCAACTGTACAGCGTGAGCACCCACCAGCCGCACGGGACACGTGCTGTAGGTCTCGTGTACCATTGATTTGCTGCAAATGCACAGACCATCTGTGCTACACATGAGCATATATTTAAGTCCAGGAAATCCTGGACAGAAATAGGACTACCTGAGCTTGCTGCTGCCCTCCCCCTTCCTCAGCAGGCATGCTCCAGATTACAGCTGCCTTCCCGTCCGTACCCCGACTTTACCAGGTCTACCACGGTGGGCTGCTTTGCCATTGTCTTCAGCAAAGCTCAGGATCCGCAGTGCACCCTCTGCTCCCAACAGCCAAGCCAGGTTACATTTCCAAACAAAAAGATGAAGGTGACAGTGCAAATCTTATCATTTCATCAAGGGTCTTGCAATGGTGGTTGTTCCTGCGGTTGAACTGCTGGAGTCACAGGATTTTGTGAGAATTGTAACTTTTCATTTAAGAAAAAAGTTTTTCAGATTAGAACTCTGTGGCTGGGAAAATGTCAATTATCTGATGATCTGACTCTAGACTATAGCTTGTCCAAACACGTAGAATAAAGAGCTTGCAAATGTGACCTTAGAGACTTGAAAAGCATAGGTATATAAAAAGAATCCATAATATTTTGTTCCTTGTTAATAATTTAAGCCACTCATAACTCAAAACTACTGATAGGTCTGAAAGTCCATATCCTGCTGATAAGCTGGGCAATTTTGTGCGGATGAAAGTTTGACTTAAAAATTAGATTTAAAATGTTGGGGTTTTTTTGTGTGCCTCTGAAGCGTTAATAATAATTGTTGTGCAACAGATTTTCCTAGATGGAGGCTGTAGCAAATGATCACAAGCGCCTGTGCTGGAGATATTTCTCACAGCGAGTGCCCGAGGTCTGCTCCCAAAGGGCTGGAGGGTCCGTTCCAGCCGGCTGTCGGGTCGTCTCAGTGCCAGCCTACTACAGTGTTTCGAATGGTGTGTGGTTGGGATTGAATTGGCATGGTCAGAGATCATGGACCCCAATAATTTGTGTCAAGTATCAAGGAGGCGGAGGTGGGAGGGTAAGCTGACATGCAAAAAGTGTGACTTATTCAGAAAAAAATAATGGTGTTTTTCTCAGTCTTACAGTTTCATGCAAACATTTGTAAGAGATGGCAACTGTATTTTCAATTCTATTCTTAATAGCAATGTTTGTGAAAACAGGTTTTTGTTTAAAGTGAAATAACTAGAAATCTAAAAAAATTACTCATTCTAATTTTGGTTAGTCTTAAAATTAGCAACACAAGTTTTCTGAATATATATAATCGGTATAGGTTTCCCTTAAAATTATTCCAGACGTATTAGCTTACAGATTTATTTCTCTTTTTTCCAACAGTACAAATCAGAAGAAACCCACTGAAATCAGTGGTGACATGTCAGTATAAGAGCCGTATGAGTAGGTGGAAAATCCATCATGACTGGAGTAAGGCATTAAGCCTGGTCCTCCCTCAACCATAGCACAGTTATACAGCTCCAGCCAACGAAAAGTACTTAAGAAGGGAAATGAGACTCACTGTGTAACGAAAGAAGTCTCGTGGGACGTGGTACCTCTTACTGAAACGCTGTTTCAGGAAAGCCAGTCGGTGCGGATGCTGCAGGAGGGCTCTGCCTCACCCAGCAGCCCTGCCCCACGCACACCAACCACAGCCGCATTGCCGCGTCCTGCCCAGAAGTTGCTTTATTAAGGAAAAGCAGTTCCACATCACTAATATATTACATCATATATTATATTTATATTACATAATATTGTATATTATTATAGTACACAAGAATAGGGAACTGAAAGCTTTTCAGCTATCTCCTACGCCATCATGACTTTACAGATCACGTTTTCAAAGTGACTCAGAGTTTCCCAAGGTGTCTAGCTTCAAAGAAGCTGGGCAGACCCAGTGACCCTGTGCTAGCTTCCTCTCTCTGCATTACGAATCCCCAAAGTTACTGTGCCGTGCTCCTTCACGCAAAAATCCTGATGGGAACCAGCCAGAATTCAACCAACTAGTGAGCGAACAGGCTGCGGTCCTGCTCCCAGTTGTAAACCCATGGGACAGAGCCCTCATTAGCTGTGGGAGGAGAGATTGCAGGGCTGTGGCCACACTTGGAATAAAGTATAAATAACCAGGAGTTATTTCAGTTGCTTCGATGCCTAAAGGGCCATCACTTTTCTATAGAATCAGCTCCTTAATCCTCCAGTGCCCAACCTGAACCTGGCAGAGAAGCTGGAGGCAATGTCTGCAGGTGGCTTCCTCCCTGCCCTGGGTTTGCCAGCTGTCCTGCTGCTGCATGCCCTCCCTTTCTTGTCACTGCAGCCTCTGTCCCTTTGTCACCAGTCCCCCACATGTGACCCCCCCACCCCAAACGCACCCTATCAATCACACACTGCTCACAGAAATTCCTCACCCACACAGCGCCTGGCTCGCCTCCAGAAGAGCGAGACAGCAGAGGTCTCCACCAAATTCCTTCTCAAATGCCTTCTTTGCCATCACACCCATACAGAATGTGACAGCTTGGTGGTGGCTTAGCTGTGCTCAAACCTGGGTTTGTTGTTCCGACCCTTAGCGCTGTCTGTGCCTTTCTGCCTTGGCCCCCTTGGCTAACCTGCCCCACCGCCACGCGTTTGCACAGCGCCGAGCGCAGCAGCATTCCGGAGTCCAGTGAAGCATCTGAGCCCATAACTACAGCTCCTCAACACTAGAATACTGTAAAACAAGGCGTGACAACTTGCCTTAATCCTTTTTGCCAGAGTCATTGAGTATCATTATTTTAAGAGAAGAAAAGCTATCTCAATTTGAGGATATGCTTGTCCTACTTGTGAGCATCCAAATTTGGAATATTGCTCAAAACAGTAAGCACAACAGCAGATTCCCACACAAACGCAAATGTACACACACTTTTACTTCACCTAGTCAACCTTTTTTGCTGGCGATGAATTGTTTTAAATACTCATCAGTGCTGGCAGCAAAACCTCCTGCGTACAGCAGCAGGAACCACCCCCAGCTGTGAGTGGGTGTCTCTAACTTCTCACTGCAGTGGGCACAAGACCCCGAACACGTTGCCCACTGTCTTTTTTGTGCTTCAGTGCTACTAGGATGATTGCACCCAGGTTTGTGAACTTTCTAGTAACAGCAACGCTGTGCATTCCCACAGCTCCTCCTGGCAGCCCTGGTCCTACACGGCTGAAAGCTGCGTTAGCAGCTGGATGGGTGGGTGAGAGCTAGAGGAATTTCAGATCATGTTATCCTGAATGCATCAAGGTTGCTGCTTGTATTTCAGACCTGAAAAAGGAGCTCGTATGCTCAAATACTTCTCTGTTTCTCCATAATTATGTCTAATGTAACTATAATCCCTGGAGGTATATAAAAGATGTGTAGATGTACACCACTAGATGTGTACACCACGTAGGGATGTGGTGTGGTGGTGGTCTTGGTGGTGCTGGGTTAATGGTTGGACTCGATGATCTTAAAGGTCTTTTCCAACCTAAACAGTTCTATCATTCTATAATGTCTATATTGCCTATAACTAATAAGAGATACTGAATCTTCTCGAAATATCTTGCCTCACTTGTATTCTAAGACTACCATGACTACAACACCACTACTAATATGAACACTTTAAAATCATTAATGGATTAATCTTCACAGCACTATTGTAGAGATAGAAGACAAAAGCACAGAGATAAAGCAAATAGCTATTTAAGTCAGACACATAGTAAAAAAGGGAAAAAAACACCCCAGAATTTCCAGTTGCTTTACGTTCTTGTGTCTGCATTGCAGCTCAGGCTTGTTGTTTGATTTCCATTTTAAGTTTTTTCATAGCATTATTTAATATTTCAGAACTCAAATTTTTCAAAGCTATGAAAACCTTTTTGTTTTGAATTGCAAAGAACACTAAACCTCCACAGAAAATCCTGTTGCAATCTAGAAGAAACTGTTTTGCTCAGCATTTTCCATATAACAATTTTGACCAGTTCTGGTTTTGACAACACAGCTACCAAAGCAAAATATGATTTTGCTGAAGGCTTTATTGTAAAAAATAATGGCTTCTTCAGTAAAGCCAACTTTACAAGTCTAATTACTTATAGGCAAGAAATTATTGTCATTTTACTGGCATAGGGATACTAAATAACTTGTGAGGTTAGGATCAGATAGGAATCTAGAGCATGGTCATTGAATTCCCGCAAAACCCCCGGCTTCCCGCAGGTGTGAGCTTTTGTGCGGTTGTTTTCATTTGTGAGCAGGGAAGAGCACCTGGATTTTCAGACTAACACATTTTCACTGGTTAATGGGCTAAAGTGACCAACACGTACGTGCTTGAATACCAGTGAGAAATATGTCCAAACATACACACTTGTGTGAATACAACAAAGTTAATGCTATCTGTGTGTTGGGTTTTTGTTCCCAGCCAACTATATGAAAAAATGGAATTTATTTATCTTAAAGCTATTGAAAAAACCTCCTCTGCTGGATCTGCTCTAGATTTCCAATTCCTTCACTTTTCTGTATCAGCTATCCTGCACAGATGCTTCATTCTTCAATGAGAAAGCCAGAAAATTAAAATCAATATCTTCGTTATGTTTACAGTGTTTTTCTTTTCACCTGAGTTTTCCCTATCTTAATGTCTTACTATAACTTAAAAATCACTGGTTGGTTTTACTGAAATATTCCATCTTTATTCCTCTCATATAAAGGTTAGGAATATGGCAGTGTACATCTTAATTTTTTATAATGTGGATTATGAAAGGACTAAAGTATAAATTTCAGTCTGCTTTCCAAAATGTCCAACTGAGTGTGGTATAAACAAGTGTTTTTATAGTATCTTCTCCTGTATTGTAAAAATAATAATAATTACTCAAAAATGGAACAATTACCAGGGATCTTTTAAATTCATATTCTCATTTCCTGACAATAAGAATTCTTCCTGCACAGCTCTTCTTGGTTTTTTGCATATACAAAAAATAAATAATTGACATTTTGTACTATATGAACTTCATGTATTATTAATTTGATGGAAATGAACACATGATGGAGCACCTTCTTTATCTTTGTGATTGTTTTCACAGATATGTCAGTAACACTGATACTGAATTGTATGATGTGTCCTAGGGACTGTAATATTTCAACAAAATATCTCCAGAAATATATGTGCACCCACAATGTCATCTAACAAACTCACCTTTCATTAAAGTCATCTACAGTAAATCTGAGCTTGAATTTGCAAGGCAAATCTAAAAACCTATTAAATGAACGCTGAAGGTAAAAAAATAATAATTATTAATACAGCAATAGAGCCTTAGAGATTACTTTTCCTATAATTCTAATGATACAATAAAAATAAAAATTCAGAGAATCAGACTTGACGGTAACATAGAACTTCCTTCATGAGAATATTTGGGGTCTTCATTAAATGATCTCATCTAAAATTCTGGCACCTCTTGACAATGTATTCTCCCAGTGATATGCACATGTGTAATCACTCATTTACATTAATGGGATTATGGATGTTTTGTATCTAGAAGGGAATACCTTTTTTTGTTGTGGTTGTGGGGTTTTGTTTTTTTTTTCCCTTTCCTAAGAGTAGTTGCTCACTATGCACTTGGCAACTGAGATGTATTACAGTTTTTCTCTAAACAGGAATTAAGTCTGTGCTGTACAGCATGTCATACTTGCCTGAAAGCAAAAATGCTGCCTACTAAGCAATAGACACCCTAATTAAAGTTGCCCAGCATAATATCAGCCCATTAGTATAAACTAAAGACCAAAGAGAATAATGGAGGTGGTATTAGGGTACCCCAAAACATAACCTAAGGTCAAACAAAGATTACTTTGCTTTGGGTAATTTTTTTCCTAATTTATACATTTTCAACCCATTTTCAGAAGCTTTCTGAAGACAAATGTAGATAGGAAAACGCATATCAGTTTTTAAGCCCCTGCCCAAGCAAAACCGATAACAAATAAACTGCAATAAAATAATTGTCAATCAGATGCTTTTGCATCTTGCAATAATGAGATATAATAAATATTCATCAACACATAATCCATAAAGGCACATAGAAGCATATTTTATGCTTGCGTGTAACCTATTATGCTGGACAGTTACAACTGATCGCAGAATAGTAGCAGTCTTATTAAGCTTTCTTGCACATTTACAGTTTCTTTATCCCTTACACATAGTCTAGCAAATCTGAACCCTAACAAATTGTGGGGAAAGGAGGGGGTAAATACTGTGCACTTTTCAGCCTAGTCCTTTTTGCAAGGCATTTTTTAAAGCGGGTGGGCAAAGCTCCAGAAAACAAGCAAGCTTGGAATTTCTGTTTTCAGACTTCATGTTTCTTCCATAATCACACCTTTAATGGTGGAATTTTGAATATTCTTGGATTGTTTCAGATTGAATCACTTTAAAATACCTCACAAGCAAGAAAGTAATTAATTAATTAATACTGCTGAATGATGACCTGTAAAAATAAGTGTTGGGTTTTGGTTTTTTTGTTGTTTTTTTTTTTGTTTTGTTTTGTTTTGTTTTTTTTTTTTTAAGATCCTGATCCTTATAGTTTAACAAATAAAGCAGTAAATTATCCAGGTTCATTAAAAATGGCTTTATGGCACTTCAACAAATAGCAATGTGCTTCAAACCAGGAAAATCCTCCCAGCACAGCTGATAAAGGGAACAGCTTGCAGACAAACTGTTTTTGTTTCATATTATAAGCAGCACCTAAATTGTTTCTGCTGCGTGTCTATCATACAGTTCTTCGAGCTATTTATCACTGGATTCAGGGAAATAAGCATTAGGTGGAGCCACAGGCACCCCTCAAATTAAGACAAAGGGCCAAATCCTGCCCACACAGCCCGCAGCCCTTTCTGGCATCCCACCCCAGAGCTGAGGTTTTTCAATAGACACCTCTCCGAGGTCACTCCCAGCCCTATTTTCTACAGCTCCAGAAACCTGGCTCAAAACATAGGTTGAAGCCTTCCTTTTCTCACCATCCTCACCCAGGAGGACAGGGATTGCGCGCAATGCAGCAAAGCCCAATGATGACCTACAGCTTCAGGCTTCTCCATCC
This sequence comes from Falco biarmicus, assembly GCF_023638135.1. Lineage (NCBI taxonomy): Eukaryota > Metazoa > Chordata > Aves > Falconiformes > Falconidae > Falco > Falco biarmicus. The sequence continues at coordinate 18,986,856 of NC_079302.1, read as the reverse complement.
CCCCCCCCCCCTACAGCCCTATAGGGCACTGGAGAAGATACCTGGTGACAGGGTCCATCCCAGCCTCCACCTGCTGTGAGGAGGAGGAAGGAGAAGGTGATTTGGGGAGCCAGGCTCCCCCTGGGCCGCTTCAAGGGTGACACAGGGCTGCCCAGGAACGGCACAGTCCAGCCCTTGATCAGTTCCCCTCACTTCTAGGAATAACCTGAGCTCTTCGGCTTGTAATTTAGACTTGATTGCAGGAATTCATTAAAATAGCATATATTGTGCCAGGGATTCCGCCTCTGGTGCACCAAATTAATTAATATGTATATCAATATTTAGCTGTTCTCTCTGTAAACAGCTACCAGAAATGCTTCTACATCTAACACTTTCACCGGCTTTTATTTTTCAGAAGTTAGGGGGGGTGATTTGGTGCATTCATGTTATAGGCTCATAGTCTAGATTTTCTCTACAAGAAGTGTGCCCAAAGACCAAATGTAAAAGGAATACATCAGTAAGGATATATTAACAACCTGATCGCCCGCGCCTGGAAAGCAGAGCTCTGATACAGTGCAAGCTTTGTAAGGGCACCTGGAATTTAGACATGATACGTCTTGTCTATTTGCCAGTGGTCTGCAAGTATTTGATAGTTACAAAATTGTCACTGGTAGGTTGTTTGGCTAGAAAATAACAATAGCTGCAAGAAACATTTGAAATCTTTTGCCCGAGTGACTGCTTTAGTGAAGGTCTGAGCTGTTCTCATTAAAAGTCAGCAGAGAGGATCCTACTGCTTTCAATGCTACAAGCTCAAATCCTGCAAGCATCATTGTGCAACTGAAAGTAGGTCTGTAGAAGAACAATTACATAGCACAGATCCCAGATACTTGAGCTCTCTTCAGCTGTGCAAGACTTCTGTTATCACATTTGGCAGTGGTGCTCAAAATAAGGCTTTCACAGGTTTAAAATGGAGATGACAGAATATCTCGTAACGGGACCCTTTGGGTGAATGAATTCCTGTGCTCCTTGAGCGGTGTGATTAGATAGGCCTGGCTGGAAGGCATGGAAAGAATGACCTATCTGTACCGCCGGCGGGCACAGGTTTTTGGAAAAGATGGGTGAGACCTCTCATGATGGATGATGACCTTCCTAATCTTATACGATGGCGTAGCAAGGTGGGCAGGAGCGGCTAGAACGGTCACACATTGGGCAGTAACTGCAGTGCTCGTGATTTGCTCTAAGGAGAAATTAGGGAACCTGGGTATGACTCAAACCCCCCAAAGGTGGCGAGTAAGTACGAAGAGAAGCTCTCTGGACCCAGCCTTGCTATCATTTCTGCCCAGGACCCTTCCAGTAGCACTGCAGGGCTGCAAACCCCGGCCGCTGCCTGATGCTCTGGTGCTGTCTGTGGGACACTCCTTGCCGGGAACAGCTGGGCAGTGATCAAGGTGACACTGGCACATCTGAGCCTCAGCCACCCGCCAGCCCTCCTCAGCCCCCAGGGTTCCAGCGGGCTGGGCTTTTTAGCTGGGCCAGACGCATAGTCTTGTGGGTTTGATCGTCTCTACGTTTCATCGAGGTAGCCTTGGGCCACAACCCAGTAATTGCCAGGGCTTTCCAAATGCCAGGATGAAAACAAACCCCCATCAAAATTGAGTGGCTCTGCCAAGTTCAAAAGGTGAAATAAATGAATCTTTACACATTATAAGAACAAAATCAACATTCTTCTGTGGCATAAAGTGCCTGAAAAACTAGCAAGTAAAAGCAGGTGTGATGTGCTCCCTGTCAGCTAACGACACTGATAAGCTTGCCATGCCTGGTTCTGCTTCATTTCAAACAGACTGCTGGAAAAAAGGGGGAAAAGCCAGAGCAGAAATAATTGCTGGAGCTTCGAGTTAGCTGAGAGAGCCTGCAGGCTAAGATCAACGCGACTGATTTCATCCTCTTCCTTTTATTTCTATAACCTTAAACGTTCTGCTATTATAAAAGTCATCATGTCAGCTTTCCCCCAAGCCTTAGCCGCGGCCTATTTTAAAATTGTATCAATTGGTAAAGCTCTTGGCTGGAGTATTTTCATCTTGATTTATGGTTTTCGAGCTTTAAAGATGAAGAAAACTCCACTGACCTGATCCAAGCATGTATGCGCGTTGTCCCACGCATATGTTTATAATCAGACCCTACAGAAAGAGCGCACGCTTAGGGAAGTTTTAAAATTACAGGGAAAGCAGCAAATTGCGAGTGAACGCTGATTATCCTGTATTTGTCTCCGACAAAAAAGCTCCACCTATTTTGATTCTCGATGTTTTCTTTCTCTGCTTAATATCAGGGATTTAGGGCTTCCTGAGGCCATTGATAAGGTAAGGGTTTTAGAATTAAGAAACTCGTAAATCAGTGTAACAAATGCGGACATATAATACTGTGGCCTTGTCCTTGCTTCTAGATCAATGTAACTGATAAAAGAACTCAGGCTGGTGAGGAAGGGGGCAAAGGGACTCCTGCTTTTTTTTTTTTTTTTTTTTTTTTTTTTTTAAGCAGGGAGTGATCAAAAGCAAGCCCATAACTTAGACTATTTCAGCAAAGCAGCAGCCATCCAGTGCTAACGCATATTGCTTCCTTTTAAACACTTGCAGCACGGACCCCAGAGATTGCGTTATTAAAATGTTCAAGAGGATCATATTGGGGCTTCAGAATAAATACTAACTTCCCACAATAATCTTCACACATTCGTCCGTAGGGAACGATGGAATAATGACCCTTTGAATTTGTAATACAAAGGCGAGGCTTTTCTTCTCCCCCTCTCCTTGCCAGCAGTGCAGTGGCATCACACACTACAGAGCCTGCCGTTAGCAGAGAGGTTAAACTGCTGGAGGAGGGGGCTCGAGAAGAGAAACTTCATGGAAAAAGATGGCAACGCAAGCAGGCGCATGGAGGTGAGGCTTCCTCACCGAAGGGGGAAATGCATATTGCAAAGAAGACACACTGGTGGTGCCCCCGGGTTATGGAGGGGATCACCTGCAGGGCCGTTCTGACCAGTCCATGTCTGCCCGTCACACATGGAAAACACTCTCCCTGACACAAAAAAGGTTGGAGCGTTAGCAGCATTCATGAGGTCCTCCGTCCAGAGGATTTCATTTTTTGCTATGAGAACTAACCCAAATAAGACCTTAAATAGTCTCAGGTAAGCCATCCATCACAAGCGCCATTTCTTACAATGTGGGCAGAACAGAAGCCCCATCCAAATCTGAGAAAATTCTCTTTGGCTTAAGTGGAATTTCGACGGTCCCCTAAAAATGATCTATATCTACTCTTCAGACAGACAGCAGGTCAGAAAATGTTGTTGTTCTTTCAAGGCGAGCTGGTAGCCGTGTTTCTGAAACAATTCTTTTTCCCTGTCTCTTCTCTTTTGAGAAATGGCTCGACAGAGCTCACCTTACCGAGGGAGATGCTTGATAGATTGCACGCGAAAAAATCTGATCTATCCCTTTTCCCAGGACAGAATTGTTCCCTACAATATACTTTCGTATCCATTATCAAACAATTAAAACATGCAAATAGGAGAAAGGTCTTTCAAGTTATCCTGTTGCTTTGAAAGAACCTAAAGCCACAATTTATGGCAAGTGGGAGTCTTTTAAAAAACAGCAACTGCTTTAGCTGAGCTGGGGGGAAGAGAGGTTGTGCATGCAGTCAAAGCCATAAACGCAAGCCTTAGTCTGAAAAAAGGTAATTGTGCTGCGAATGCTGACAGGTTTGACAGAAAGTGTCTTCATTGAGAAATTGCATTTTGAAGTTCTTCCCGTTCCTTCAGAAATAAATGGACTAAAGCAACAGGGTTGGCTCTGACAGGAAGCGGGGATTCGGGACTTCAAATACAAACATTATGAAAAACAAGCAACATCTGCAAACAGTAAGTACTTATTTATATTTTATGGAGTGTGTGCTTGGGATTTTGACAGGTTTTTAAACAGAGCCTATATTAGGCCCATACAAAGGCGAGAATGTCCCTTTTTAAAAATACATTATGCTGCTGAAAAGCAGTCTAAATCTGCAGTCCAAGCCTCAGGTGAGCTCTGACCCCTCCTAACCTGGTCTAACAAAACACACATGTGGTGTTTGCAATAGAACAGTTTACTGCTACTTTCTCAAGGTCAGGACAAGACAGACACTTGAGGGTTAGTATTCAGCAAGCTTTTCCCTCAGCTGCCAGAGTGCCTTTGAACTTTTCCCTTTTGAACAAATAGGAAGCGAAACTGTGAGGAAACAAGTGCTTGGAATCATAGAGAGGAACACATACCAAAAAGAGAGCAGGGGGAAAAAAAACCCCAAACTATAAACAGACCTTTTGCAAGCAAATAAAAAAAAAAAACCCATATAAAAAATATCCAAACCCCCAAACCAGCCTGACATCTAATTTAAGGGTTTAAAATTATTCTGTGTGTAGTTCTGAAATTTTAACACACACTCCTTTTCACATGCTGCCCCCTTTTTTTTTATATAACAAATAATATCCAGTTGGCAGGTATGGTGCACTGTGCACTATAAAATATTTAGTAAGGCAATAACGACTCCCTGGGCAGCATAAGAAAACCGCGATTATATTCAGAGAGAAAGCCATGAACAAACAGAGGGGAAAAAAAATACAAAGAAAGATAAAGGAAGGCCTTTCATCAGGTCTTCCTGTCCAATAACACACTCAGGCTTGATCCATATGTTTTGAGAAAAATCAAAGTGTCACGACTACCAAAAATGTCAATAGCTCCAGTAAGGAATATTGTCTAACATTTTCTATTACACTGTTGAAGAATTTGCCTCCCAGCGCAATTTGGAAGAAAAGTCTTTTATTTCTAAAACACTAAAAAAAATGAACAAGGCACGCTTCTGTGCAATGTGTAATACAATAATGCTGTGGGCTTCCAAACTATCCTGGAAACCGATACTTTGATGAAAGTGAGTCCTTCTCCACACCTCTCATATTTTCTGTCCTCTGCGCATAGACAGGGCTGCGAGGCACATCCTGGTCAGTGGGATCTGATAGCCCAATGCGCCGCTCGACTGGAAACTGGAGAAGGCAAACTTTCATCAGCCTTAATATTTTTATAATCCTGCATAATGACCCCCAGGAGTGGCCAACCCAGCAAAAAAGCAAGGAAGGGGAGGGGGGGACACTGTCCGGGAAGGGGGCATTAATTGTCATTTGCTCAAAGATGTGCATCTGCCTGTGCACTCTTTGCATCCCTGTGCATAGCTCGCTTTTAAGGAGATCCCGTTTCTGCCTGTCATCTGTAAACAGGCAATTTATTGCTGTCTTGGCAAAATGTAAACAAAACTTAGCACCTTGCCCTGGGGAGAGCTGCAGCTAACATACGGTTTGTCTGTACCTTGGTGCACAATTTCTTTTGTATTTGTCTTTTCCAGCACCCTTCAAATTCCAGAGGGAAAAACACATCAGTGCTGCTGTGTCTTTATCCTGTGGAATCTAAACCAGAATTGAGCGTGTTGCAGGCAATCAATATTACTGTGCAAATTAGCCTTTATGACTGAACCACTGTTTGCTCACAGGAAAAGAAAAAAAAAATAGCTGGCCTGAGTACAGTGCACCTAACAAATTGGTGCTGTGAGCACACTGCAACTTAGCTGGTGTCCTGGGGTTCTTTTCCAGAGGGTTCAGCATCAACCTGCGTGAGGAGTGCCCCCAGGGTCAGAGAGCTACTCAGCACTAAGAAGGACCCAGAATTAATTTTTTAGGTTTAGGCTAGCCCGCTCCTAGCGTCTCGCTGGAGGAGCTTGCTGACAGCCAAGGAAGCGGGTGGGCAGGGGTGCTGCTGCCGCCCTCGGGAGGGCTCACCGGGTGCTTTCGGTGCTTGATACCTTCCCAAAGCAGCAGGCACAGCAAGTCCCTGCTCCTGTCCCAGCAGGCTGCCCAAGCCCTGACAGCCTTAGGGAGGAGGTCCAGCAAGATGGTTGGGGATGGAGCATGTGCCCTGTAAGGACAGGTTCAGGGAGCGTCACTTGTCCAGCCTGGAAGAGGGAAGGCTTTGGGGGACCTGGAAGCAGCCCCCAGAACCTGCGAGGGGTTTAGTGAGGAGGTGGAGGCCAGGCTCCTTGCGGTGGTACATGGTGGGAGAACCAGGCGCTGGGGCAAAAGGCCATGACACAAGGCAAGTACAGACTGGAGATCAGGCAAAAATTCTCCCAGAGGCCAGCCAAGCAGGGGCACAGGGTGCCCACAGATGTGCAGTCTCCATCACTGGAGGTTTTCAAGAAAAAGCCCTGAACAATCACTTCAAAGCCCACCGGTGACTTTCAGCAGGAGGCTGGAGAAGAGACCTCCTGAGACCCCTTCCACCGCAAATTACCCACCCTGGCCGAGTTACGGATAGGAACGCCTCTTACTTCAGTGAGACAGCTTTTTGGAATGAGATGCATGGTAGAGCATTTCAGAATCTGGCCTTTGGCACACTATTTGGCATTAACTTTTGTACTCAACATATTCCAGTACAGTATTTACAAGCTTTTATGTGAACACGCCTGATTACATATTGCTGCATGCAGAAAATCCAACAAGGCTGCCCTGTCAATATTTGGTTTTATAGCTCAGTGCAAAGTAGTTTGTTTTCTACCTGTGTGTTATTAAAGGGGAGAGCTAACACAGTAATGGACATTAGTAGTCAATAAACTAAGCATTGATACTCATCATGTTAATAAGAAGGCGTTCAAAAGTGAAAATAAATATTGCTTGCCTGAACAAATCATGCAGCAAGCGGAGGAAATGTTATAAGGATTTATTTTGCAGAGGATAAACAATAGAAAATAACTATTACTGCGATATGTGCAATGAACTAGTTATTCCACAAATATAGCTCCTTTTTCTTGTTTGCAAATTATCTGCAGATAGAGAGTGAGCTTGTGTATCTATTTGCTACTTAGAATTACTCAGCAAATGGGTCATGTCAGCAAACTGCTGCCCGTGGTGCTTTACTGGCAGGTTTTTTACCACAACTGTTACTTTGAATATATGTTCTTTGTGCAATCAACTACTTGTGCTCAGCACTCCCTCACCTGAGTCACACGGTGTTTTCCCTCCCTCCCTCTCCGTTGGGTTAGCCAGTTCCCATGCCAGCAGGGAATGCACAAGATGACCACCTACTTTTGGCACCAGTGGTTTGTAATCACGTGGGTTCTTTCCACAAATGCTTTTGTGCACAGAAAAGAGCTCATAACGTTCCCAGGAAGCAAACAGAGATGGAACAAATACTGCCAGAGTCACCGCAGCTTTCAGTTGAAGTAACACTCGCATATAATTTTTGCAAGCATTCACACCCCACTGAAAATAACCCCTCTTGACTTCCTGCTGTAATAGTGGGCTATATTCTAAATAACAGGTTTTAAAAGGATCATAGAATCCATGAAGTCTTCCTTCCTTTATGCACTGGACTTAGGGTGTTTTCTTCAGCTATCATACAACCTAGAGATTGCTTATGAGGTTACCATACGTAGGAAAAATAGCCAGAAAGGATAAGACTGGATCAGCAGTCCTAGCTTCATATTCGTTAATCCCCCTTCCAAACAGATGCCAGGATGCGATCCTGCTCCTCCTAAGGCCAGCTGCGTTACTCAGGGCACACTGAGCCATCACTACTTTGTCAACAGCATTTTTATTTGCACTCACTGGCTTTCCTGTGGGTCCGTTAGCCGTGTTTTCATTGTACATCACTCTAGCTGGAACACACAAAGACCGAGCGGCACGATAAACGTTTCAACCATTTTCACTGCTTACGCTGTGGTTTTTTTTTGAGAAGTCATCCAGCAAGAGATACTACAGCTAAGATCTCAAGCATAATACTGCCAGAGATATGACACCGTCTTATTCCTTCAGAGGAAAAATGGTCCCCAGATGACTGAAATTTTCTTCTAGTCAGTGTCAGTAAACAGCAACAGAAATCAAAAGTCACAAGGGTGCAATTGTCATTAGTATGTAAATTTTAAAAGCTCAGCCAAAAATATCAATACTTTCCACTTAATTTATTACTATATAAAGATGGATGATAGTAAAGTGAAGCATTGATTTTCAATGCCCTTTAAAAAATGGTGACGAAGAAAATACTCAAGGACAACTACTTCAAAATACACAGACTCAAAATTAATTATTGTATTTTTTTACAACTACTTGTTCAGTTCAATCCTATTTGATTGCTTTTTTTAATGAAGAAAAGGAATAGACCATTTATGTAAAGAGCCATTTCAAAATTGATTAGATGTAAAGACAGGTTAGCATTTTTACAGTATTGACAGAAAACCATTAACCAAGCAGCCTATAGACACGGTCACTGAAAGTTAATCGAAGTGAATGGTGATTTGGTAGGGCTTTGCGTGACAGTCATACAAGCTCACCGCTTCTATTCACAGATTTCTGTTGTAACTGATCTCTGAGACGCATTGAACTGTCTCTTTTGAATGCAATGTATAATTACTTTTTGATGACAATCATTGAATTTAAACATTTTTGATAGCCTGTAACTATTGTCACACTCTTGTTTCTAAAAATTAACTACAGCATCTTTAACATTGCATAGAGACTTGGATTTAAAAGCACTGTAAGCAGTCTTGGGTAATAACTTTTCTTTGATTATTTACCTTTCAGATTACTTGAGTCTACATTGTAAGATAAGGCTAAAGCTAAGAAATTATTTTAAAGGAAACAATACTTGTGGGCATTTTAGGTCGATGGTTCTGCAACAAATTCCACGCCACCTGACAAACGTCACATGCTTGCAGCAAACATGTTCTTACTAGTGATAAGCTGCACCCAACCGCTTTGTCAGGTGGTTCTGAAGTACGAAACAACCCGCAGAAGTGAAACATGCAGGGCAAACTCAATAGAGGAGCTGCCGATTAAGGGGATACCCTGTCTAATAATGTAGATAGCAAATAAACATATTTCCTTCCACATGTGTAATTAGACTGCAGATTATTAAAATCAGGGCAATTAAAAAAAATTTTTTTTCTTTTAACTCAACTTCATGCAATTAACTCAACTTTCTTTGTTTCATTCACATTCTTAGTGCGTTATTTGAGCAAAATGCACTGCAGGTGCTCTTTTTTTTTCATTTTATTAAAAATATAGGAAGAAGTGTCTGCCTAAGTATGAGATAGTTCAGTCCCGTGTTGCAGGGATAAAAAATGTGGAGCTTTAAGCTTCTTTCTAGATTTGAAATATTTAATCAACTAGCAACCTTGTCGACAACTTCCTGGAAAAGGCTCATTCCAGATAATTAAGCTCTTGATAAAATTTTATTTGCTGGTATCGGGAAGGTCGTGAACTTAATACAGAAAAGACGAAACCAGGGTTGAATTTTATTTGCATTTTCCATCCCCTGGCTTGCATGCCCACTGGCAAGGTTTCAGCAGTGACACGGCTAAGCTGGAGAGCAACGTCCTTGTAAAACTAGTTTTTCATCACCTTATTCTCTAATAAGAACAACAAAACCCAAAAGGACGGAGCATTTTGACACAACTTCCCGAGTGATGCTGAGGGAAAGCCCTGCTTTCCACCAAGCCCTTCAGCAGCAAACGCCCATGCTGGTTTCAGAAGAGAACTGACTGCGGCGAGACCATCCAGAGGGACCCATGTGAACGAGTTTGACTTCCCTGCACCTTTCCCTGGAGGTAGTTTTTAATACAGCTAGAGGAGGCAAGTTAGCCCCTGTTCCCTGCTAACCTAAGGCTACCCAACTACTTGAAGGGCACACAAAGCCACTCTACGGAGAGCCCTGGCTGTGAGCAGCAGGAGTAACCGAGGAGCTACCGCATTAATCCTCCAAAGAAAAAGGCAGAGGCTGTTTTCCACCCCTACTGAAAAGTGCTCCAAAAACATACCTGGGAATTTTTTTGCTGAAGGTCAAAATTTGGCCCTTGAGCAGAACAATATTAATGGGGAATTTAGAACAATGTCCAGCGAGAGAGACAAACTGGTCATTAGGACAATCTTTAATCAACCGAGCATCCAGCAGCTTTGGGAGACAGAGCTGCCTCCGCACACCTAAGCAACAGCAAGAATCATTGCTCCTGGTTAGCTCCATCACGGAAACGTCATGAAGAGCATGCGCTAAGGAGCTGCAGCGCTGCCAGCATGCACCACGCCATGGTCGCTGGGAGCCCACCAGGCTCACCGGGTGATGGGTCCCTGCACTCCTCCATGCATTTCAGCTGTCAGGGCATTTTAAAGAGAACAAAATGAGAAGCTGGAGTATATTCCTTGTCAAACCGAGGTGCGGTTCAACCTAGAGTTTGAATATGCGGACCTTCCTAAAAGGCTCGGTTTGAAAAGGCTAAAATTGTTTCCTTATTTGTCTTGAAAGGGAAACAGGAGGAAAAACGCAAAGATGCCAAAAGCTCGGAGGCATGCAGACTCAGAAACACAAACTAACGGCTGTCTCAACCTGCAGCTGTTCCACAAAACACGCTCAAAGCCTTCCCTGAGTAAATATCTTCCTTGCCTGCCTCTTTATTAGCAAAAGCTATGAACCCTGACCCAGCTTAGAAAAATTTAATATTTTCCTCCTAAATACTTTAAAAAACAGATTCAAGGGGCCTGGTGGAGTCAGGAAGTCTGGCGAGAGGTAATTTGACATCTGAATTATTTCAAGGCCAATATGGAAAGCTATTCAAAGGCTTGTTTGGAGATACATCAGTCAAGAGACCACTTCTACCAGAAAGATGGTGTTAGGAACCTAGGCAGCTTCCAGAAAGCCATGCTATAGAGCAAGGGAACTACGGTGGATGTCACATCTCAATCAAAGATGTCTACGATTAAGAAAATTATCTTGGTAACAGGCCTATTTCCACACCTGTAAAAGCATTTAAAATGTATTAAAAATGATAAGCGTAAACAATGAACATGGTGTAAAAGCTTCCCTCTGCTAATTTGGTTGCACTGATTAAGACTTTACGTGATGCTTCTAAATCGGAATGTCAGCCCCGCGCTTCATGGTGGGGCTTCGCAGCTCGGGTCCGCGGTGCTTTGGTTAAACAAGTGGCCTTTGAGGGCTTTGCTGCGTCGGGGGGCTGGCAACAGTAAACATCCCTTCTTTCATTTTAGATAGAGTGTGGATTATTTAATTATTCTTTACTGTCCATGCAATGTGGCTTAAAATAAAATGGCCAAGCTTCTGCATTGCCTTCTCTTAAGGTACTTCACTCCATAAAAAAATAATCTAATTATCCACTATTAAAATTTGAAACTGCATCACGGTTGTAATTATGTAAATTTGGAGCCATTTTGCTAAGAAATGCCCAAGCTGTGTCTGAAATGTAAGCAGCAGTGGAAAAGGAAAAAAAAAATTCTGTTCATTTCTGCAAATTATTAGTAGCAGCACGTGGCTAACAGCTACTTGGCAGGGAGAAAGGAGGTGAATGGATCCTGGGATTACCTATGTGAGATTCTTTTTTGCAAGTAACACAGAACAGTTGCTCAGCCTTTCAGTTCATGGCCTGATTGTTTTTATACGAATCCTGTTGTAGGCACTGCTACCACGCGTCGGTAGCAGCAGTGACGGGGTTTGCTGTTCCACCGCCCGGTGCTGGGGAAGAAGTACAGGCAGTTGTAACTGTTCGGGGATCAGCTCTGGCATGAGACAGTTGGAAGCAGTTTATTTTCATGGGTCATTGCCATACATTACAGACAATTAAAACTATTTCTGCATTGTGCAGGGACACATATGACACAGGGCTACACAAGCAGAGCAGTACCTCTGACTGAACAAGGCAGGCTACCACTTTCTGAATGCAGACAGAGTACTTGAAAGCACCCATGCACACATACATTTTAGCTTTAAATGCCCAAGCAACATGTATATATGTAAAATGACATTTCTCATCTATTGGTATAGCTGTGTTTGTGGCATTTATCACCAAATATTAATGATAAAATTAGACATAATGTAGTCTAAGGTGCTGGGCAGGCAGTCCCTCCTAAAGGCAAGGAGCATTGCCTGGATCAGGTCTCCAGGTCTTTGGAACTGCAGCCACAGAGCTAGGTTTAACTTCACAAAAGGTTCTTTTTTCTGGATTTACACACACAAAGCTGCTGATTTGTTCCTTAAAATAAAAATAAAGAAAATAAATAAACTTTCTTTCTTCTGCCATTGGCATTTTCTTAGTACAAGCAGCTCTTCTTACCTTGTTCAGCATGTTCTATGTTATGGCACCCAGGCTCAGATTCCAACATCCAGAATTTTTAGGTAATATCAGAAATATCACCTCCCCCCCCCGCCCCCCCCCGCCCCCCCGCCCCAGGTGCTCTCCAAGGACAAGAGCCAGGCGTGTGCTGGCCGCCGTGCGCCGAGGCACCTCTGTGCTAGCTGTGCCCCTGCACCTCTGCTGAGGGATCCACTGGGATACAGCCGAGCCGCGGCGATACTGCCCACCTCCTCCCAAGGAAAGAGAGGCCGGTATTAAAAAGAAATCGGCACTGTCAGCTGTAGAAACAGATGGGCTCCCTGCTGCTGTGCCATTTATCAGAAGGGTGAAAGAGCTCCCGCAGGTTGCGCCCTCTGTTCTCCAGTGCAGCCATCTCTCAGAAGCTGCTTTTCTTTCCCGTCACTTGCCACCACTTACATCCCAGCGCGGCAAGAAGAACAGGCAGGCCCAGGCCCTTCCCTGGAGGCCAGCTTCGCTCCAACCTCCCATCAGCTGCCTTAGCTCAGCCCCACTCTTACGCTTCCCAAAGATTTTATCCACCAGCAGATCTCTTGCTAAAGGCTTGCTAATGCAGCGCTGACTGGAGAGATAGCTAACGCCTTACTGCCAAGTGATTCCTACTCTAATTGCATGTTAAGTCTCTTTTAATTGGTCCTCTCAAAGTCTGGCACACTGTAAGCTGCATAAAGTTATACCGTGTGTCTTAACTAGTTGTCTCGCAAAGTGTGTTCTGTAGCGGATTCTGCCCTGGCGTTCTGGCCTTTCCATTCATTACCTGGAAGGAGAAGATTAGCCAACGATTTGGATGTTACTGGTGAAACAGTGGCTCTGGAGTTACAAATCTTCTCCTTCCACTAGAATTTTTAACAATTCCACATATGCAACACAGTGGATGACACCATCCTAATCCTCACTAATAGTTTCTGACCTTTAGCTGCAGGCATATATTTTCCTGGGTTTTCAGGAATGAACCCCAACGTTTTGCTTCCTAGCAAGCTGTTTCATCTCTCGGCACACTCCTGAGTTTAAACTTTCTGCTCTGTCTTGGTATTCGCAAAGCCCATCTATATTAAGGCCATACTTCCATTGACTTTACTTTTAATATTAAACAGGCAGTACATGATACCCTCAGTATTGACTCTACTAAGTCCATTAATGACCCTTTTGTGGCTTCACTTTAATTTATGCTTTGAAGGAAACCTGCTGCATTATGAGTCAGGGGTGAGAGAGAATATTGCTTATATTAAAGATCTGTATAAAAAGAATATCATCTCTGACCTACTAAGGCAAAGTTGAACACTCAAAATAATTCCTACTGTAAGGCACATGAAAAATATTATTATGGAATGCCCAGGCTTTCATCTGACAGGGATGATTTAAGGATTTCATTGTTTATGTACATAAGAGGAAAAGGTCTGTAGTTTTTTGTTGCAGCCAAGCTGCAATAGAGCCAGAGTCACCCAAAGTCACAATACATATATCTATCTCAAAATCCATGTAATTATACCGACCCGAAGTGCCGCACAGAGTGTATTAAAAACATCGGCTGTTGAGAGACATCTTGAGTACTTAAACCATACAGGTCACATTAAAGACAGAGTTTCAAAACTTCCCAAGTCTTGCTGGTTTAAGTGGAATTCTTAATAATTCAGTATAGCTCTGTACGTGTATATCAGACCCTGCGGTAGACCTTAGGCACGTTGTAATGAGATAGGAGCAGATCTGCATTACAGTGAAGGATGACATGGGCTAATGGCTTCAGCTACAGCATAAAGCATGAGATTTAAATTGACTAAAGTGAAATGCAAGGGTGAGATTTGCTTGAATGCGGTCATCTGAGGCATATTCCTTCATATTGCCCTAGGGAAGAAGCAGGTTAGGAAGGACACAGTGGAGTCTGTCAAGGAGACCATGAGGTCTCCAGCCTGCTCCTTTCAGAGCTGCTGGGGGTGAACAGGAGGGTCCTGCCTGTCAGGGCTTGGGGCCCACAAGGCCTTACCATTACCAGCCTACAGACAAGCATTTAAAGAAAGAAGTCCAAAGGCTCCTACTACGTGCCAAAAAGGTGCTCGAGACACTGAGCAGCTGCAATAAAAAAGGTAAAAGACTTACAGGTCAATGATGCATTAAAAAATGCTAAAAATAATTAAAGGCAGGGGACAGATTCAGAGGGGGGTTCAAATCAACAAACCTCTAAGTGTACAGGCACAGAAGATGCCCTGCAAAAGGCTGATGAGCTGTATAGCTACTACATAAACATTTCTAGTGCAGGTTTTGCAATAATAAAGGTGTGTTGCTTGGGAAATTGCAATGAACTGTAAGACCATTGCAAGGAACACTTAGAAAATTTTATTTTAAAAAACTTCCTCAAATAGCAGTTGGGAAGAAACTAAATACTAACAGTCACTGGTCCAGTGAAACTGAATTGCATTGGATGATAACTATAAAAAGGGCAATTACTGCACTTTTCCTGTGAGTCTGAAGAATTTTCTGTACCATCTCTGCCAGCCTAACATCAGCTATTGACTACAACTTTGAATAGGAAAAAGACAGGCACACTCATCCAAAACCAAATCTACTGGAAGGAGAATATTTTTCTATAAAGATCAAAGGTGGAGAAATACACATATATATGCGTGTGTGTGCATAAATTGCATCTGGTGCACTGTTTCTCTTCATCTGGCCAACACTCAGTAATCCAATTATATTTAGGTAAAAATGTGAAACATCCCTTAGCATTTTCCAACAGAGTCCATGCAGTAAATTCTCAAGCAGCAATCCTCTCCCCCACCCAGCCACTCACCCTCAGTCCCAAACCCCCTGTTAATTTCCATTAATTAAGTCCAATTCCAACTGAGGAAACCAAAGCAAGGCCTTTTTTAAAGCTGAGCGAAGTGTGGAGTCTCCCAGTCCAACAACAAGAACCAAGAAACCTGTTATAATTATACTGACCCTTTTCCAGCCAACAGCTTCCATAGCCAAAATAAAGCCTGGCAAGATGCAGCTGGGCAAATGTTCACATAATATGCTATTATTTTATTTTTTTTTTTTTTTTTTACATTTCTGAATGCCTTGTAAAAATCTTCAGTGAAAAACACAGATGTGGGAGAAACATCTCTGCAGCCTGGAAGGAACAAGGCTACTTGTTGTTAAGGGGGCAACACAAGTTGTTTTGGTCTTCTCCGTAATTGCTCTGGACTGGTGCTGGGGAAACAGACTGGGATCAACCTGAATAGCAAACAACTTGCCTTCCCAAGCCTGAGCTCAGAGGTCAGTGCTCCTTACAGTGAGCAGTGCCACTGAGTTGCAGTGGACCAGCGCTTTGCCCTGCCAATACTTTAACAGGGGGCTGCATCTTTCTAACACTTCCCAAAGGAAACTGTTAACTGAATCCCCACCTGCGTGTCTGTGTCCTGTAGTCATATCCCTGTGCGAGAACCCAGACACGGAGGAAGAACAAAGCTGCTGAACAGAGCTCGTGCGTAAACCAAACATAGGGCTTCATGCCCCCCAGGTAAACACCGTTCCTGTCCCCACACCAGCTGGTTCTGTTCACCTCTCCTCCGCTGCAAAGCTGCGCTGTCTCCCTGCGCAACGTCCCTTCCGTAGGGCTCTGCCAGTCTCATTGCCATGCAGGGTACGGGCATCGCACCTCCACAGATTCCCATGGAAAGGTGACGCAGCAGAGCCTGGGATCCCATTACTTTCACTGCACAATGAGCAGGTGTTCCTGTGCCCCTGGGAGCGTTACTGCAGAGCAGCCACACTACATGGTGCCAGCGGGAGCCACAGCTACTACAGGTATCCTCAGTGTATCAGTGCATGTTTCCTTTTGTGTGTTAGTACAGACATGGAGCACGCTTTTGAGGTGACCTGACCACCACCACTTCCCATGCCTTGCTTTACACTGCAGAGCAGAAAGCCACCGTGTGAACTAGGATCCTCTCAGGTGAAGCTAAACCTCACGTTCTCCAGCTGCAGGCAAGCATCAGCGTAGGGGAACAGACCCAAGCTACATTTGCAAGAAGCTTGCCTGCAACACCCACGGTGTGGCCATCAGGGCTTTAGCATCATCTGTTTTGCTTTACAGAGCCACTCTGGCTGGGTTGGATGACCTGCTGATGTAGGCTTGGCCTTGCAGACCCAGAGACGGCTAACGACAAACAGCTGGTCAGGAGAGCAAACCTGCTCTGCAGGAGCCGTGCAAGGCAGTGTCTCTGCAGGACCTCATCCCAGCCCCCTGCAACCACAGACGGACAACATCAAGCAATGCTTAAAGTGCTCCAACTTCCCCCTCTTCTCACTGTCTAACCAGAAATCACCAAAAAACCTCCAGTATTTGGGCTATTTTCTCGATAGGTGCCACTGTTCCCAAGCTGGGGACCAAGTTCTGCAGCTCTTCCCTAATAAATACATGATTGCAGTAGGAATTTTTTGCTGAATGAAAGACTGCCGACTTTAGCCCATTAATTTTACAAATGTCTTGTCTTCAAATGCTACAGTAATTAGCTTAACTCCTTCACACTTTAAGATGCTTTAAAGTGTGCTGCAGGAATGTCTTAGATTTTAGGGCAAAGCTAATTTAAACTTCACTAGCAGTATGATCTCCTGGGATACTGCAGGCAATATTGATTTTTATCTGCAAACTCTCGTCTCTTAACTGTTGCCAAGGTTTTAAATTTTATCATAATGTATTCACAAATATTTATGGAAACTATAACTCAAATATGCATTGGTTAAAATTAAATGTATTTTACACAAGGTAATATCAGGGCCAGTTTATATAAATAAGACTTCTTAGCTGCTTCAGCAGGCTTATTTGTCATGTTTAGGAAAAAAACACCTTTAAATCCCGACAAAGCTGTCTCATAAAAGAAAGCTAAATCTGTGGTTATGGCTTACTTGCCAACATACCTTTCTAGCATTGCGGTAGCTATTGCAGAAGTCACCGTGGCGCTCAGAGCACGGCATTTGTCTGGCCCGGGGGGTGACGTTAGTGTTGAGGTGCACGGGCTGCTCTGTAGAAAAGTCAAGGGTTCATCTGCCGTACAGAGCGCAGCAGAGCAGCACGGAGCAGGGCTGAAATCTCCCAGACGTGGGGAGACCCATATCTCTGAATCCTGTACATTTCTGGGGAATGAAGATTTTCCCATGATTGATCTGACTATGGGAACACTTTTGACACCAAAATGATGCAGGTAAAATAATACTCATTGAAACTTTTCAGAGAAAATAAGGAAATGCAATATGAGAACTCGTCAACTTCTGGACGTTACAGATACGGAACTTGTTCAGTGTAATAAAAGAATCATGGGAAAAGCAGAGGCAGAGGAAACAAAGCAAAAAAGGTACTCAACATTCCCATGGCATATAAACCTAAATTCAGTATTTTAAGTGTGAATATTTATTGTTAGCCCTGAAACCTCAAAAATGCCTATAGTATGTGCATGTCATTCATGATTTTCTACAGTTTTAATTCAGCATGGTACTCAAGTGGTGGGGAGAAAATTTGTGGGGATAAAGGGCGACATTGAACAATGGTAAAATTAACTTTGCGGTGACCAAGGCTGGAATCCAGCTTGGCTTCAGAAAAATGGATTTATATGTTCTTTGCACTGGAGTTGGTGCTTGGCCCAGATTAGGCTAGTTAAGGGTTTACCCCTGTGAGGACAGTTGCAATGCAGGAAATCTTTAAGTCATGCTGCCACTATTTTAGTTTGGCCTAATTAATTGTAACTGGCAAACCTTCTCATTAACCCCATAACACCATCACTCCTATGTCATCGACTAGTTTTCTACCCACTTTACCTTTCTTCACCGGGTAAATTAGCCTATACAGAGGTCTGTGCTGTTACAGTTTGGATGTACGTTAATAGGATCACTGAAGGGTTGAGGTTGGAAGGCACCTCTGGAGGTCATCTGGTCCAACCTCCCTTCTGTAGCAGGGCCACCTGGAATAGGTTGCCCAGGACTGTGCCCAGATGCAGGTACTAGACCTTTTAAAGTTATTCAGCCAAAAGGAGGATGAATCCTTCCGAGCTCATTAAAAAAGGGAATGGCTACCAGGCAGAGCAGATGCACAGGATACAGGGGTTATAAGAGCACATCTGGTATTCACTTACAGTGAACCTTTCCTCAGTGGCAGATGACAGTGACTACAGTATGTCTACCTGATGCTGGAGTCACCTGTATGCATGGACCCAGGGAGCTGAAGACAGTTTTAACTATTTTTCCCTACTGCGTTGGACTAGGTTATTGCTCTGTAGAGGCGTTGTGCTATCACAGGTACTAGCTAGGTGTGTCTATCACCTTTAAAAGCCCTCAACTACACTTTTAAACCACTTGTTCTCTGGTTATTTTCTTGACTGGAGTTTTTTAAGTTCCTTTGACTCCAACAGAAATGAAGAACCACACGAGTGAAGCCATCAGCTTAGATTTCCTCCCCCAGCCCCCATAAAAAAGTGTGACTAAACTGACAGTCCTGCCTTGATCTTCTATGCAGGTCAAACAAAAAACAGGGAAGGAAAAAACACTATCAGTATTTGAAACACTTATTCCTTTTATATGTTGTTTTCAGTTACATACTGTGTTGCATGACCCTCTATTTTCTAGGCCTTCTTGGATTTTTTCTCCATTTCCACTCGGTGTATGATATGGCCACTGTTGGAATTATGCTGCAGCCCACCAGGATTGAGAGCTAGGTACTTCTCATAATGGGAGGTCAAACTAAATGAAAGTCGGAGCCCCACCAGTTCTCACAGCTGAATTCCAACACTGGATATGACATGGCCAAGGGGAAAATATTGGATTTATTTTTATGAGTTAGTCATAACCCTAATGCCCTTAAGAGGTACTGTGAGAAGTGAATCCATTCATAAGGCCAGCAAGGTCACTTTTAACTTGTAAAAATAAATCCAATATTTTTCACTATGTCTTATTAGGTTTGTACAATGCAGCAACCACAGTGGTTCGTTTTAAAGACGTCACTTCCCACAACTGCTTATATTGCTTTTTAGCATGATTCTCCCCTGTTCCTCTGCCTCTCAGCTCCCGAGGTCTGTACCGTCTCTTCAGCCGTTTGTGCTGTGAGATGCACCGACAAAACGTGTCCCCTTACTGAAAGGCCTCTCGAGTTTTATGTTTACCCCTTGCTCTAACACAGCTTTCTTGTCACAACTCTTTCTTCCCTGCCTTACACGTTTAAGGCCTCCTTGGCATTTCTCCTTATTGTTTCCACACAGCCGTAGCCTTTGCTGACCTGTCTCAGTGCCTACTGCTAATTGAACTGCAACCAACAGAAATTCCAAGTAGCATATATAATTTGTGGGTTAGCCTGGTCTGAGAAATAGTCTAATCATCAGCTTAAATCTGATAACTTCTTGAGCTTTCTCTTCCCCCCTCAAGGCTTCAGTAGCCGTCCACTTAGAGAACAGAAGAGCCGGGAAGTGACCTGGGATACTTGTCCGAGCCCATGAAATCTGCCATTTCAGGCCACGGGAAGTCCTGCAGCCCTCCGGAGTGTTTATATTTGACCATCGTTCCCCCCCTCAGCCAGCAAGGGACCATTACACATTTGCCTTATCTCTCTTGTAGCGCACAGCATCATTTCCAAACGGGCAGGAGAAGGCAGAGGCTGCCCCATGTCTGCCACAGCCTCACCGCCGAGGAAGGGAGGTTTCCAGTGACTGTTGACACGCAGGGGAGTGGGAAGACTTGGGGTGGCATAGTCACACCTCCATGTTTGCAAGAGAAAAGCAGGGCAGCACTCCGTGCCCGGTGGAGTTTGAACAGCTGAGCCTCAGAAAGGTCAGGAGAGATTACCGGGGTAAGGCAGGGAGCGCCTCAGAGGTGGTGAAAGGCGGAATGAGATGCTCATCTCTTCAAAACACAGGGCAGAATACTATTTCAGGGATGACACTAATACTTGCCACCAAGAAAGCGAAGGAAAGCAGTGGATCAAAGAACACGGACAGAGCAGAACAGTTTGCTCTTAATATAATTCAAATTTGTTGGCCAGCTTCTGCTTCTGGGCAGAAGCTTTACGGGCATTCATAAAAACCTAATGAGGAAATAACATCTCTCTCATGAATTATTAGCTCTCCTCATATCTGGTTGTAATGCATTAAATTAAAGTCACAAAACTAGCAAAATATACTAAATCAATTAAAAAGGAGATTTTTATGTCAATCACATTCTGTGGCTTCCTTTTCAAACACTTAAAAAGAAATGCTGGTTTGTGCCAAGAAGCTTCTTTAGAAAATATTTGCTTTTTCCCTATAGGAGTGTTCAGAAGTTTCCGAAAGCAATGAAACTTGTGTTTTCTCTCCCCTTTAAGACTAAGCAAAACAGAAACCAAGCTGTGAACAGTTAGAGGAATTTAAACCCCTGTCTCTCTTCTTGGTTTTCCCCATGTACCCATCTGTACGTCCCCATTCAATGTGATGATCCGGCATTTTTCCTGGTGAAGGCAGAGCAGGATTTGCCTTTGACCGATCCATAAATCAGATCTACACCACTATAATTTGTTCACCGCCCTTTACCCAAATCCTGAACTATATTCTTTCCCATTTTCACTCCCTTAATACCAATGTAAATGGTTGCATAAGGCGCAAGGGACAAACAGCTCTCCAGCTGTGCAGCACGGGGAGAACCAGCACTGCGCCACCAAAACAGCTCGAGCCGCTCGCACACAGTTCCCCTAAAAATGGCACGGACATATCTGTATAATTTCAAAGCTCCAGCTCCCTCTTTGAGTAGCAGCTCTGGATCATACAGTGCAATTTGAAATCTTGGCACTTGGCTTTCAATAATTCCCTGTTAGATTACTGTCTGTGGAAGAGTATATAACACAACTGCTACAAATGCTGGGAGCAAAATCCTCAATAACAACTTAGCGCATATGATAACTTTCCCAATTTCCTGCATCTACACCACCTATCTCTTTACTCTGGTCTGTAGCAGCTTGTTTCTTTATTGAACATCTGCCTTGGGATCCCCTGTCATAAAAAGTAATAAACACATCAATCCAAAAGAAAGCGTATTGCAAGGCCCAAAACTACTTAACCAATCAAATTGGCAGCTGGTAGCATGAAACTAAAGGGATAAAACTCAGAGGTACTTTTTATACAGAGCATTTCTAATGATATTACACACCTGCTGCCATTTTGCACACCTAGCTGCCTGAGTGCTTCTAATAAGTTAATTATAGTTTCTAGCACCAACTATAGATTTCAACCTTTGTGGAAATACCAAGCAATGGGATTAATTTGTAAATCTGCTATCTCACTGATATTTGACAGCTATTGCTTTGGTTCTCCTTCCTACAAAATACAGATAGATCATCTTGGGAAAAAAAGAAGCAGCATTCTTTAACTAAATAATAATAAAAAAGTACAATAAAAATGCCTTGTAGCTTATTATCTACAGACCCCACAACTTGTAACTGTGACTGTAATTATAGTTGTTCGAGTTTCCCCTGTAGGTTTTGCTAAACAAACAAATGAAAAAGATATCCAAAAGGAAAAACAAAAGCAATTTATGCTTTCCAGTTATCATAATATAAATATCCGTAGATTACTTGCATAAAGAGTAGATCGGATCTAATCTTTCATTGGAGTCTCTTGTAAATTAGAAATTACATTTACTCCAGGTGTATGTTGTTTGCCCAGTTCATATCCAGCTGTAAATTAGAGCAGTTGCCCCTTTTGGGAGAAAAAACTCACTTTTGAAATGTGTCTTATTGACTGTGTATAGATTACCAGCAGCTGATCCATGAAGTAGATTTAGAAGGTAGAACTGCCTATAGGCAATGTTCTTTATTGATTGCAGATTGATATTCAGTTGATTTTAAAGAAAAGCAAAACAAAATAAAGCCGCAATGTAATTGCCAACTCTTTGTAGGAATAACAGAAACATTATTTTGTGTAATGATGGGATTTGACAAGCTATTTGTTCTTCATCCTAGGACTCGGTTAGTATGTCTGGGTCACCTTTCTTTTTGGTGTTCCCTTCCTGTGAGCTGAGGGAGGTGGTAAGGGGAGGGAGCCTGCAGCCAGCTGGCGACTGAGCATCCCACTGCCCCCACAGCCACGGAGGTCACCCGCCTCGCTCCTGGGCAGTGCTAAGCTCTGCATTAACCTGCAGCCTGCCACACATCTCCCTTAGCGAGAAAAAGATCCCCACTTGGGGTTAAAAATTCTGAACAGTTGTTTTGAATATGGTGTTTGCTTTTTAAGCTTTATCACAGTAACAAAAAAGACCCCGGTAGCTCCCTGAGCCATACGACCCATGAATTTTCACTTGCTGTGGAGCTCTGTCCCATAATTTCACACCTGTGTAAGTTAGCCGACTTCTAGTAGGACTGAGCTCTCAAAACAGCCTTTTCCTTACTGGTATTAATAAAACCTCTATTCTATTTTTATGAAACCCGCAGGCATTTACCCTCTCCTTCAGTGAAATTTGTTTCAAATAGGTCCTTGGTTGTTAAGGTATAGAACCAACAGGCATGTGTCTGAGAACACAGCGCAGCTGTGACCATACTGCTTTAGGAAACCAGGTTAATGGTTTATTCTTCTGAAATGACCTCTGCTCAAAAAGTTAGAAAATTGAGGTGCAGAGCACCAGCCCAGATCCAGCAAAGCACTTACATATTTTCTCAAACTTGTAACTTAGATGTAAATATACAACTCTACACAGTGTGTCATGCTGACTACTACAAGCAAACATGAATTAAGAATGTGTGTCCATCATGGATAATTCTTGGAAGCCTGATATACCTTAGCTTTCATACAGCCAGATCACTTTAAATAACATTACCCCTGATTTACAAGTGTAAAACAGAGAAACCCCTGGTTTTCCCAGGGTAACCAGAAAGAAGTTGTTTTGTGAGCAGCAGAACTAATGAAGCCTAATTTCCCATGGATTCACATTCTTTGTCGCCAAGATCCTGCCCCTATCCCTTCCCCACAACAGCCCCGCTCTCTCCCCACCGCTGGGTGTTTCCTGCACAGGACGCAGACCCTGCTGTGACCCCCTGCCCCGCTGGCTGCTGCAGAGGGACGGCGAGGGTCACCTTCTGCCGTTCCTGTACATCTCTCTTCTTCTGCTGTGTGCTGAACTCCACAAAAAATGCTGAACTTTCATCTCTGATACTTGAGTTTTTGTTTCATATTTGATTAAAGTTGGGCACAAATTAACAAGTCTTTAGGACACATTCTTAGAGGCTTCTCCCAGTTTAGGGGAAAGAGTCAAAAAGCATCAGAGAAAGCAACAGAGCCTGCTTTCCCAAGCCAAGCTTGGCCCACAGGGGCACCACAGACTTGTTCCTACAGGTGGAAGAGTCATCCTGGAAGACTTCCATGCCTGAATTTGATTTAATCACAGAACATGTTAACTTACTCTACCAAAAGCACAACTTTCTGCTAAACACTGTAGTAAGCTCAGGACTGTGAAGGAACCCTCCCACCTACCTTTCTGCCTTCAAGCGTGTCCACCAGCTTCTTCCAGCCTCTTTGAGTTCCTTCCCATCACATTTCTAGCTCACTCCATTGCCACAGGCAGCTGGGAAAGCAAACAGAGCTTGTGGACGTGCGCTTCCATCCCCTGCCACCTCAGGCTTACTACAGCTGTGGATAACCCCGTCCGCCATGTTTCAGGCCCGGAGGGCTGTGGCATCTTGTGACATCAATGAACTGCAATCATCCTTCACCAAAGGGAGCCATCCTTGTGCGTTTGATGCCACTATTTTGATTCTTATGTAAGCCCACACTTGTGGGATAAGCACCTTCATGGCTTACGCAAGGCAAATTGAGGACACAAGAAGCCCACCAAAGCAAAACACTACTATTTCCACTAACACCACCCAAAGTATCGTTACTGCAGAGAGCACTAAGTGGTAACTGTGAACTGTCTATGGAACGAACTACTAAAGCATGCTCAGCAGCGCATCACATGTGTAGAGTGCATAATGTGATGCACTGCTCCTTCCTAGCTGGGACTTCTCGGTTTTCCTTTAACAGGAATATTCAAAGGACAGTATTTAAGAGGAGAAACTGCTATAACAACAAAAGGTTATACTCTGGTGCACAGTTTTTGAGGTGGGCCTATGTCTTCTTTCACTGTTGATCAATTCATTTCTAACCCAGATTTCAGTTTCCATATTGAAAAAAAAAAGTCCTCCAGCTCCTATCTGGTACTGGTGCCTTTATATAGCTCCACAGCACAGACTCCAGTAAATACACCACCTTTGAAAGGTATATTAAGTATTTTATATCTAAATCCTAATTCCTAACGAAAATCAGCTGGTAGACAGCTAATAATTACATGCAGCTGCTTCTCTTATTTGGGGCAGTTGATTTTGATGTATGTGGTTCCTCGTAAGTGTTTGAGGGGTTTTCTTCTCTCTGATTACATTCTCTCTAAAGCTGCTGGCCAGGCCCCTTGCTCGAGGAGGGTGGAACTGCAGTGCAGTACTTCAGAGTACATCATTTGGTGATAGGCAATCAAAATTACTTCACTGGGTGTTTATCTGCCCTCCTAATGGACGTCAGGTCTGAAAACCTTTCCCTGTACGGCTTTCCTCCTATGCTTAAGTACACGAGTTCTCTGAGCTATTGAGTTTGCTTTTTAGCACTGGGCATGGCACAACGATTTACGTTGCTCTGTGTGACCATACCAATCATCCATCACTGTTAGTTACAATAAAATCTTTCTCCTTGTTTTAAAAAGCCCTTTGAATTAGATTCCAGTACGAAGTTACACTGCAGATGGTCACGCGGAGAAGGCAAACGCTCTTCAAAACTACCTTTGTGATCTATCTAGGCTTCTGTGTCTGGAGAAATTCAAG